>NW_028227310.1:198885-353179 GCF_978045245.1 Mus caroli | reverse complement strand
AAAACCTGAAAAAGGTGGAAAATGAGAAAATCACACTGTAGGACCCAGAATTACGAAAAAACTTTAAAAACGTGGAAAATGAGAAAATCACTCTTCAGGACGCCAAAATATGCCAAGAAACCGTGAAAAACGTGAAAATTAAAAATTCACACTGTCAGACCCACATTATGGCGAGAAACCTTGAAAAAAATTGGACAATAAAAATTCACACTGTATTACCCAGAATACGGCCAGCAACCCTGAAAAAAGTAGATAACTATAAACTCACACTGATGGACGAGGATATGGCTAGAAAACATGAAAAAGGTGGAAAATGAGAAAATCACACTGCAGGACCCAGAATATGCTGAGAAAACCTGAAAATCGGTGGAAAATTAAAAATTCACACTGAAGGACCCGGAATTTGGCAAGAAAACCTGAAAAACGAGGAAAATTAAAATTTCACACTGTATTACCCAAAATATGGGGAGAAATACTGAAAAACGTGGAAAATTAAAAATTCACACTGCAGGACCTGGAATATGGCAAGAAATCCTGAAAAACTTGGAAACGAGAATATCACACTGTAGGACCCAGAATATGATGAAAAAACCTGGAAAACGTGGAAAATTAAAAATTCACACTGAAGGAATCAGAATATGGCGAGAAAACCTGAAAAAACGAGGAAAATTAAAAACTCACACTGTAGGACCTAGATTATGGCGAGATAACCTGAAAAAGGTGGAAAATGAGAAAATCACATGTAGGACCCAGAATTGTGAGAAAACCTGAAAAAGGTTGAAAACGAGAAAATAACACTGCAGGAGCCAGAATATGCTGAGAAAACCTGAAAAACATTGAAAATTAAATATTCACACTATAGGACCCTGAATATGGCGAGAAACACTGAAAAAGGAAAAAACGAGAAAATCAGACTGTAATAATCAGAATATGACGAAATAACTTAAAAACGTGGAAAATTTAAAATTCACACTGTAGTACCCAGAATATGGCAAGAAAACCTTAAAAACTAGAAATTAAAAAACTCACACTGAAGGACCCCAAATATGGCGAGAAAACCTGAAAAACATGGAAATGAAAAAAAAATCACACTGTAGAACCAGATTATGACGAAGAAACCTGAAAAATGTGGAAAAATAAAAATTCACACTCAAGGACCCCGGATATAGCGAGCAAAACTGAAAAATGAGGAAAATTAAAATCTCACACTGAAGGACCCAGAATATGGCAAGAAAACCTGTAAAACCTAGAAAATTAAATATTCACACTGGAGGACACAGAATATTTTGAGAAACTGTAAAATCTTGAAAATTAAAAATTCACTCTAAAGGACCAGAATATGGCAAGAAACCTTGAAAAACGTGGGAAAATTAAAATTCACACTGAAGAACCTGGAATATGGCAAGAAAATAAGAAAAACGTGGAAATGAGAAAATCACACGTAATGACCTTGAATATGGCGAGAAAACCTGAAAAACGAGGAAAATTAGAAACTCACACTGAAGGACCCAGAATATGGCTACAAAACCAGAAAAAATAAAAACTCACACTGAAGGACCCAGAATATGGCGAGATAACCTGAAAAAAGTAGAAAATTAAAAATTCACACTGAAAGACCCCGAATATGGCGAGAAAACCTGAAAGGTGGAAAATGAGAATAATCACACTGTAGGACCCAGAATTGGGAAAAAACATGAAAAATATCGAAAATGAGAAAATCACACTGTAGGACCCAGAATATGCCCAGAAACCATGAAAAACGTGGAAAATTAAAAACACACACTATAGGACCCAGAATATGGCCAGAAACCCTGAAAAAGTACAAAATTAAAAACTCACACTGAAGGACCCCAAATATTGCGATTAAACCTGAAAAAAGTGGAAAATGAGAAAATCACACTGTATTACCCAGAATATGGCAAGAAATACTGAAAACCTGGAAAATTAAAAATTCACACTGAAGGACGTGGAATATGGCTAGAAAACCTGAAAAACATGGAAATGAGAAAATCACACTGTAAGACCCAGAATATAACGAAAAAACCTGAAAAACGTGGAAAATAAAAAATTCACACTGAAGGACCCGGAATATGTCGAGAAACCCTGAAAAACGTGAAAATTAAAATTCACACTGAAGGACCCAGAATATGTCGAGAAAACCTGAAAAACGAGGAAAATTAAAACCTCACACTGAAGGATCCCGAATATGGCGAGAAAACCTGAAAAAGTTTAAAAATGATAATAATCACACTGTAGGACCCAGAATTGCAAAAAAATTTGTAAAAAGTCCTAAATGAGAAAATCACACTGTAGGACCCAGAATATGGCGAGAAACCCTGAAAAAAGTAGAAAATTAAAAACTCCCACTGAAGGACGCCGAATATGGAGAGAAAACCTGAAAAAGGTGGAAAATGAGATAATCACAGTGTAGAACCAAGAATATGCCACGAAACCCTGAAAAACGTGGAAAATTAAAAATATACACAATAGGACCCAGAATATGGCAAGAAAACCTGAAAAAATTAGAAAATTAAAAACTCACACTGAAGGACCCAAAATATGGCGAGGAACCCTGAAAGGTGGAAAATGAGAAATCACAGTGATTAACGAAAAAACTTGAAAAACGTCGAAAATGAGAAAATCACAGTGGAGGACCCAGAATATGCCTAGAAACACTGAATACATGAAAATTAAAAATTCACACTGTATTTCCCAGAATATGGCAAGAAATACTAAAAAACGTGGAAAAGTAAAAATTCACACTGAAGGACCTGGAATATGGCAAGAAAACCAGAAAACAAGGAACATTAAAAATTCACACTGAAGGACCCAGAATATGGCGAAAAACCCTGAAAAATGTAGAAAATTAAAAGCTCACACTGAAGGACCCCAAATATGGCGAAAAAACCTGAAAAAGGTGGAAAATGAGAAAACCACACTGTAGGTCCTAGAATTACGAAAAAACTTGAAAAACTAGGAAATTAGAAACTCACACTGAAGGACCCCGAATATGGCGAGAAAACCTGAAAAAAGGTGGAAAATGAGAAAATCACACTGTAGACCCAGAATTGCGAAAAAACTTGAAAACCGTCGAAAATAAAAAAAAAAATCACACTGTAGGACCCAGAATATGCGGAGAAACCCTTGAAAAACGTGGAAAAATAAAATACACGCTGTAGGAACCAGAATATATTGAGAAACCCTGAAAAAGTAGAAAATCAAAAACTCACACTGAAGGACCCCAAATACGGGGAGAAATCCTGAAAAACGTGGAAATGAGAAAATCACACTCTAGGACCAAGAATATGACGAAAAAATCTGAAAAACCAGGAAAATTAAAAATTCACACTGAAGGACCGGGAATATGGCAAGAAAACCTGAAAAACGAGGAAAATTAAAAAACACAAACTGAAGGACCCGGAATATGGCGAGAAAACATGAAAAACATGGAAAATTAAATATTCACACTGAAGGACCCAGAATATGCTGAGAAAACCTGAAAAAGTTGGATAATGAGCATTTCACAGTGGTAGGACACAGAACATGACGAAAAAAAAACTTAAAAACGTTTAAATTAAAAATTCACACTGTAGGACCAGAATATGGCGAGAAACCCAGAGAAACGTGGAAATTAAAATCACACTGTAGGACACAGAATATGGCGATTAACCCTGTAAAAAGTAGAATATTAAAAACTCACACTGAAGTACCCCGAAAATGGCAAGAAAACCTGAAAAAGGTGGAAAATGAGAAAATCACACTGTAGGATCCAGAATTGCGAAACAAAAAACTTGAAAAATGTCAAAAATGAGAAAATCACACTGTAGGACCCAGAATAGGCCGAGTGAACCCTGAAAAACGTGGAAAATTAAAAATACACGCTGTAGGACCCAGAATATGGCAAGAAACCCTGAAAGAATTAGAAAATTAAAAACTCACACTGAAGGACCCGGAATATGGCGAGAGAAACCTGAAAAAGGTGGAAAATGAGAAAATCACACTGTAGGACCCAGAATTACGAAAAAACTTTAAAAACGTGGAAAATGAGAAAATCACTCTTCAGGACCCAAAATATGCCAAGAAACCGTGAAAAACGTGAAAATTAAAAATTCACACTGTCAGACCCACATTATGGCGAGAACCTTGAAAAAAATTGGACAATAAAAATTCACACTGTATTACCCAGAATACGGCCAGCAACCCTGAAAAAAGTAGATAACTATAAACTCACACTGATGGACGAGGGATATGGCTAGAAAACATGAAAAAGGTGGAAAATGAGAAAATCACACTGCAGGACCCAGAATATGCTGAGAAAACCTGAAAATCGTGGAAAATTAAAAATTCACACTGAAGGACCCGGAATTTGGCGAGAAAACCTGAAAAACGAGGAAAATTAAAAATTCACACTGTATTACCCAAAATATGGGGAGAAATACTGAAAAACGTGGAAAATTAAAAATTCACACTGCAGGACCTGGAATATGGCAAGAAATCCTGAAAAACTTGGAAACGAGAATATCACACTGTAGGACCCAGAATATGATGAAAAAACCTGGAAAACGTGGAAAATTAAAAATTCACACTGAAGGAATCAGAATATGGCGAGAAAACCTGAAAAAAACGAGGAAAATTAAAAACTCACACTGTAGGACCTAGATTATGGCGAGATAACCTGAAAAGGTGGAAAATGAGAAAATCACATGTAGGACCCAGAATTGTGAGAAAACCTGAAAAAGGTTGAAAACGAGAAAATAACACTGCAGGAGCCAGAATATGCTGAGAAAACCTGAAAACATTGAAAATTAAATATTCACACTATAGGACCCTGAATATGGCGAGAAAGAAACACTGAAAAGGAAAAAAACGAGAAAATCAGACTGTAATAATCAGAATATGACGAAATAACTTAAAAACGTGGAAAATTTAAAATTCACACTGTAGTACCCAGAATATGGCAAGAAAACCTTAAAAACTAGAATTAAAAAACTCACACTGAAGGACCCCAAATATGGCGAGAAAACCTGAAAAACATGGAAATGAAAAAAAAATCACACTGTAGAACCAGATTATGACGAAGAAACCTGAAAAATGTGGAAAAATAAAAATTCACACTCAAGGACCCGGATATAGCGAGCAAAACTGAAAAATGAGGAAAATTAAAATCTCACACTGAAGGACCAGAATATGGCAAGAAAACCTGTAAAACCTAGAAAATTAAATATTCACACTGGAGGACACAGAATATTTTGAGAAACTGTAAAATCTTGAAAATTAAAAATTCACTCTAAAGGACCAGAATATGGCAAGAAACCTTGAAAAACGTGGAAAATTAAAAATTCACACTGAAGAACCTGGAATATGGCAAGAAAATAAGAAAAACGTGGAAATGAGAAAATCACACTGTATGACCTTGAATATGGCGAGAAAACCTGAAAAACGAGGAAAATTAGAAACTCACACTGAAGGACCCAGAATATGGCTACAAAACCAGAAAAAATAAAAACTCACACTGAAGGACCCAGAATATGGCGAGATAACCTGAAAAAAGTAGAAAATTAAAAATTCACACTGAAAGACCCCGAATATGGCGAGAAAACCTGAAAGGTGGAAAATGAGAATAATCACACTGTAGGACCCAGAATTGGGAAAAAACATGAAAAATATCGAAAATGAGAAAATCACACTGTAGGACCCAGAATATGCCCAGAAACCATGAAAAACGTGGAAAATTAAAAACACACACTATAGGACCCAGAATATGGCCAGAAACCTGAAAAAGTACAAAATTAAAAACTCACACTGAAGGACCCCAAATATTGCGATTAAACCTGAAAAAAGTGGAAAATGAGAAAATCACACTGTATTACCCAGATATGGCAAGAATACTGAAAAACCTGGAAAATTAAAAATTCACACTGAAGGACGTGGAATATGGCTAGAAAACCTGAAAAACATGAAATGAGAAAATCACACTGTAAGACCCAGAATATAACGAAAAAACCTGAAAAACGTGGAAAATAAAAAATTCACACTGAAGGACCCGGAATATGTCGAGAAACCCTGAAAAACGTGAAAATTAAAAATTCACACTGAAGGACCCAGAATATGTCGAGAAAACCTGAAAAACGAGGAAAATTAAAACCTCACACTGAAGGATCCCGAATATGGCGAGAAAACCTGAAAAAGTTTAAAAATGATAATAATCACACTGTAGGACCCAGAATTGCAAAAAAATTTGTAAAAAGTCCTAAATGAGAAAATCACACTGTAGGACCCAGAAATATGGCGAGAAACCCTGAAAAAAGTAGAAAATTAAAAACTCCCACTGAAGGACGCCGAATATGGAGAGAAAACCTGAAAAAGGTGGAAAATGAGATAATCACAGTGTAGAACCAAGAATATGCCACGAAACCCTGAAAAACGTGGAAAATTAAAAATATACACAATAGGACCCAGAATATGGCAAGAAAACCTGAAAAAATTAGAAATTAAAAACTCACACTGAAGGACCCAAAATATGGCGAGGAACCCTGAAAGTGGAAAATGAGAAATCACAGTGATTAACGAAAAAACTTGAAAAACGTCGAAAATGAGAAAATCACAGTGGAGGACCCAGAATATGCCTAGAAACACTGAATACATGAAAATTAAAAATTCACACTGTATTTCCCAGAATATGGCAAGAAATACTAAAAAACGTGGAAAAGTAAAATTCACACTGAAGGACCCTGGAATATGGCAAGAAAACCAGAAAAACAAGGAACATTAAAAATTCACACTGAAGGACCCAGAATATGGCGAAAAACCCTGAAAAATGTAGAAAATTAAAAGCTCACACTGAAGGACCCCAAATATGGCGAAAAAAACCTGAAAAAGGTGGAAAATGAGAAAACCACACTGTAGGTCCTAGAATTACGAAAAAACTTGAAAAACTAGGAAATTAGAAACTCACACTGAAGGACCCCGAATATGGCGAGAAAACCTGAAAAAAGGTGGAAAATGAGAAAATCACACTGTAGGACCCAGAATTGCGAAAAACTTGAAAACCGTCGAAAATAAAAAAAAAAAAATCACACTGTAGGACCCAGAATATGCGGAGAAACCCTTGAAAAACGTGGGAAAAATAAAATACACGCTGTAGGAACCAGAATATATTGAGAAACCCTGAAAAAGTAGAAAATCAAAAACTCACACTGAAGGACCCCAAATACGGGGAGAAATCCTGAAAAACGTGGAAATGAGAAAATCACACTCTAGGACCAAGAATATGACGAAAAAATCTGAAAAAACCAGGAAAATTAAAAATTCACACTGAAGGACCGGGAATATGGCAAGAAAACCTGAAAAACGAGGAAAATTAAAAACACAAACTGAAGGACCCGGAATATGGCGAGAAAACATGAAAAACATGGAAAATTAAATATTCACACTGAAGGACCCAGAATATGCTGAGAAAACCTGAAAAAGTTGGATAATGAGCATTTCACAGTGTAGGACACAGAACATGACGAAAAAAAAAAACTTAAAAACGTTTAAAATTAAAAATTCACACTGTAGGACCAGAATATGGCGAGAAACCCAGAGAAACGTGGAAAATTTAAAAATCACACTGTAGGACACAGAATATGGCGATTAACCCTGTAAAAAGTAGAATATTAAAAACTCACACTGAAGTACCCCGAAAATGGCAAGAAAACCTGAAAAAGGTGGAAAATGAGAAAATCACACTGTAGGATCCAGAATTGCGAAACAAAAAACTTGAAAAATGTCAAAAATGAGAAAATCACACTGTAGGACCCAGAATAGGCCGAGTAACCCTGAAAAACGTGGAAAATTAAAAATACACGCTGTAGGACCCAGAATATGGCAAGAAACCCTGAAAGAATTAGAAAATTAAAAACTCACACTGAAGGACCCGGAATATGGCGAGAAAACCTGAAAAAGGTGGAAAATGAGAAAATCACACTGTAGGACCTGAATTGCAAAACAAAAAACTTGAAAAATATCAAAAATGAGAAAATCACACTGTAGGACCCAGAATATGCCGAGAAACCCTGAAAACGTGGAAAATTAAAAATATACGCTGGGGGAACCAGATTATGGCGAGAAACCATGAAAAAATTGGACAATGAAAATTCTCACTGTATTACCCAGAATATGGCAATCAACCCTGAAAAAAGTAGATAACTATAAACTCACACTGATGGACCCGGAATATGGCGAGAAAACCTGAAAAAGGTGGAAAATGAGAAAATCACACTGTAGGACCAGAATTGCAAAACAAAAAACTTGAAAAATGTCAAAAATGAGAAAATCACACTGTAGGACCCAGAATAGGCCGAGTAACCCTGAAAAACGTGGAAAATTAAAAATACACGCTGTAGGACCCAGAATATGGCAAGAAACCCTGAAAGAATTAGAAAATTAAAAACTCACACTGAAGGACCCGGAATATGGCGAGAAAACCTGAAAAAGGTGGAAAATGAGAAAATCACACTGTAGGACCCAGAATTACGAAAAAACTTTAAAAACGTGGAAAATGAGAAAATCACTCTTCAGGACCCAAAATATGCCAAGAAACCGTGAAAAACGTGAAAATTAAAAATTCACACTGTCAGACCCACATTATGGCGAGAAACCTTGAAAAAAATTGGACAATAAAAATTCACACTGTATTACCCAGAATACGGCCAGCAACCCTGAAAAAAGTAGATAACTATAAACTCACACTGATGGACGAGGATATGGCTAGAAAACATGAAAAAGGTGGAAAATGAGAAAATCACACTGCAGGACCCAGAATATGCTGAGAAAACCTGAAAATCGTGGAAAATTAAAAATTCACACTGAAGGACCCGGAATTTGGCGAGAAAACCTGAAAAACGAGGAAAATTAAAAATTCACACTGTATTACCCAAAATATGGGGAGAAATACTGAAAAACGTGGAAAATTAAAAATTCACACTGCAGGACCTGGAATGTGGCAAGAAATCCTGAAAAACTTGGAAACGAGAATATCACACTGTAGGACCCAGAATATGATGAAAAAACCTGGAAAACGTGGAAAATTAAAAATTCACACTGAAGGAATCAGAATATGGCGAGAAAACCTGAAAAAACGAGGAAAATTAAAAACTCACACTGTAGGACCTAGATTATGGCGAGATAACCTGAAAAAGGTGGAAAATGAGAAAATCACATGTAGGACCCAGAATTGTGAGAAAACCTGAAAAAGGTTGAAAACGAGAAAATAACACTGCAGGAGCCAGAATATGCTGAGAAAACCTGAAAAACATTGAAAATTAAATATTCACACTATAGGACCCTGAATATGGCGAGAAACACTGAAAAAGGAAAAAAAACGAGAAAATCACACTGTAATAATCAGAATATGACGAAATAACTTAAAAAACGTGGAAAATTTAAAATTCACACTGTAGTACCCAGAATATGGCAAGAAAACCTTAAAAACTAGAAATTAAAAAACTCACACTGAAGGACCCCAAATATGGCGAGAAAACCTGAAAAACATGGAAATGAAAAAAAAATCACACTGTAGAACCAGATTATGACGAAGAAACCTGAAAAATGTGGAAAAATAAAAATTCACACTCAAGGACCCGGATATAGCGAGCAAAACTGAAAAATGAGGAAAATTAAAATCTCACACTGAAGGACCCAGAATATGGCAAGAAAACCTGTAAAACCTAGAAAATTAAATATTCACACTGGAGGACACAGAATATTTTGAGAAACTGTAAAATCTTGAAAATTAAAAATTCACTCTAAAGGACCAGAATATGGCAAGAAACCTTGAAAAACGTGGAAAATTAAAAAATTCACACTGAAGAACCTGGAATATGGCAAGAAAATAAGAAAAACGTGGAAATGAGAAAATCACACTGTATGACCTTGAATATGGCGAGAAAACCTGAAAAACGAGGAAAATTAGAAACTCACACTGAAGGACCCAGAATATGGCGAGCAAACCTGAAAAACATGGAAAATTAAATATTCACAAAGTAGAACCCAGGATAGGGAGAGAAACACTGAAAAAAGTGGAAAATTAAAAATTCACACTCTAGGAACAGAATATGGCAAGAAAACTTGAAAAACGTGGAAAATCGAAAATTCACACTGTAGGACTCAGAATATGCCGAGAAGACCTGAAAAAGTTGGAAAATGAGAAAATCACACTGAAGGACCCAGAATATGACGAAAAAAACTTAAAAAGGTTTAAAATTAAAAATTCATACTGTAGGACACAGAACATGGCAAGAAAACCTGAAAAACGTGAAAAATTTAAAATTCACACTGTAGGATGCAGAATATGGCGAGAAACACTGAAAAAAGTAAAAAATTTAAATCTCACACTGAAGGACCCTGAATATGTCGAGAAAACCTGAAAAAGGTGGAAAATGAGAAAATCACACTATAGGACCCAGAATTGCGAAAAAAAATTGAAAAACGTCGAAAATGAGAAAATCACACTGTAGGACCCAGAATATGCCGAGAAACCCTGAAAAATGTGCAAAATTAAACATACACGCTGTAGGACCCAGAATATGGCAACAAACCATGAAAAAACTAAAAAACTAAAAACTCACACTGAAGGACCACGAATATGGTGAGAAAACATGAAAAAGGTGGTTAATGACAAAATCAACTGTAGGACCCAGAATATGATGAAAAAAACTTAAAAACGATTAAAATTAAAAATTCACACTGTAGGACCCCAAATATGGTGAGAAAATCTGAAAATGTTTAAAAATGAGAAAAATACACTGTAGGACCCAGAATATGCTGAGAAACCCAGAAAAACGAGGAAAAATAAAAATATGCTTTGAAGGAGCCAGATTATGACAGGAAACCCTGAAAAAAGTAGAAAATTAAAAACTTACACGGAAGGACCCTGAATATGGCAAGAATACCTGAAAAAGGTGGAAATAGAGAATAATCACACTGTAGGACACAGAATTGCGAAAAAACATGAAAAACGTAGAAAATGAGAAAATCACACTGTAGGACCCAGAATTACGAAAAAATTTATAAAACGTGGAAAATGAGAAAATCACACTGCAGGACCTAGAATATGCTGAGTAACCCTGAAAAACATGAAAATTAAAAATTCACACTGTCGGACACAGAATATGGCGAGAAACCATGAAAAAAGTGGAAAATTAAAAATTCACACTGTATTACCCAGAATATGGCGAGAAATACTGAAAAACATGGAAAATTAAAAATTCACCCTGAAGGACCTGGAATATGGCAAGAAAACCTGAAAAACGAGAAAATGAGAAAAATCACACTGTAGTACCCAGAATATGACGAAAAAACCTGAAAAACGTGTAAAATTAAAAACTCACACTGAATGACCCAGAATATGGCAAGAAAACCTGAAAAAAGTAAAAAACTAAAAATTCACACTGAAAGACCCCGAATATGGCGAGAAAACCTGAAAAAGGTGGAAAATGAGAATAAATGACTGTAGGACCCAGAATTGCGAAAAAACTTGAAAAACTTCGAAAATGAGAAAATCACACTTTAGGACCCAGAATATGCCGAGAAACCCTGAAAAACGTGGAAAATTGAAAATACGCGCTGTTGGACCCAGAATATGGTGAGAAACCGGAAAAACGTGGTAAATTAAAAATACACTCTGTTGGACCCAGAATATGGCAAGAAACCCTGCAAAAGGTGAAAAATGAGAAAATCACACTGTAAGACCCAGAATTACGAAAAAACCTGAAAAACTTGGAAAATGAGAAAATCACACTGCAGGAAACAGAATATGCCGAGAAACCCTGAAAAACGTGGAAAATTAAAAATTCACACTGAAGGACCCGGAATATAGCGAGAAAACCTGAAAAAGGTGGAAAATGAGAAAATCACATGTAGAACCCAGAATAGCGAAAAAACTTGAAAAAGGTGAAAAATGAGAAAATCACACTGCAGGACCCAGAATATGCTGAGAAACCCTGATAATCATGGAAAATTAAATGTTCACACTGTAGGACCCAGAATATGCCTAGAAACCCTTGAAAAACTTGGAAAAATAAAATACACGCTGTAGGAACCAGAATATATTGAGAAACCCTGAAAAAGTAGGAAATCAAAAACTCACACTGAAGGACCCCGAATATGGGGAGAAATCCTAAAAAACGTGGAAATGAGAAAATCACACTCTAGGACCCAGAATATGACGAAAAAACCTGAAAAACATGGAAAATTAAAAATTCACACTGAAGGTCCGGGAATATGGTGAGAAAACCTGAAAAACGAGGAAAATTAAAAACACAAACTGAAGGACCCAGAATATGGCGAGAAAACATGAAAAACATGGAAAATTAAATATTCACACTGTAGGACCCAGAATATGGCGAGAAACACTGAAAAAGGAGGAAAATGAGAAAATCACACTATAGGACCAGAATATGGCAAGAAACCTTGAAAAACGTGGAAAATTAAAAATTCACAATGTAGGACCCAGAATATGCTGAGAAAATCTGAAAAAGTTGGATAATGAGAATATCAAACTGTAGGACCCAGAACATGACGAAAAAAACTTAAAAACGTTTAAAATTAAAAAATCAAACTGTAGGACCTGAATATGGCGAGAAACCCTGAGAATCGTGGAAAATTTAAAAATCACACTGTAGGACGCAGAATATGGCGATTAACCCTGTAAAAAGTGGAATATCAAAAACTCACACTGAAGTACCCCGAAATTGGCAAGAAAACCTGAAAAAGGTGGAAAATGAAAAAAATCACACTGTAGGACCCAAAATATGCTGAGTAACCCTGAAAAACTTGGAAAATTAAAAATACACGCTGTAGGACCCAGAATATGGCAAAAAACCCTGAAAGAATTAGAAAATTAAAAACTCACACTGAAGGAACCGGAATATGGCAAGAAAACCTGAAAAAGTGGAAAGTCTCTCTCTGTCTCTCTCTCTATGTCTCTCTCTGTCTCTCTCTTTCTCTATCTCTGTCTCTCTCTATTTCTCTCTGTCTCTATCTGTCTCTCTCTCTGTCTCTCTCTGTCTCTCTCTCTCTGTCTCTCTCTTTCCCTCTCTCTGTCTCTCTCTGTCTCTATCTCTGTCTCTCTCTGTCTCTCTCTGTCACTCTGTCTCTCTCTGTCTCTCTCTGTCCCTCTCTGTCTCTCTCTGTGTCTTTCTTTGTCTCTCTCTGTCTCTCCCTGTCTCTCTCTGTCTCTCTCTTTATGTCTCTCTCTGTCTCTCTCTTTCTCTCTCTCTGTATCTCTCTGTCTCTCTTTGTCTCTCTCTGTGTCTTTCTTTGTCTCTCTCTGTCTCTCTTTGTCTCTCTCTGTAACTCTCTCTATGTCTCTCTCTGTCTCTCTCTTTCTCTATCTCTGTCTCTCTCTGTTTCTCTCTGTCTCTATCTCTCTGTGTGTCTCTTTCTTTCCTTCTCTCTGTCTCTATCTCTTTCTCTCTATGTCTCTCTCTGTCACTCTGTCTCTCTCTGTCTCTCTCTGTCTCTCTCTGTCTATCTGTCTCTCTCTGTCTCTCTCTGTCTCTCTGTCTCTCTCTGTCTCTCTCTGTGTCTTTCTTTGTCTCTCTCTGTCTCTCTGTCTCTCTCTGTCTCTCTCTGTGTCTCTCTCTATCTCTCTCTCTGTCTCTCTCTGTCTCTCTCTGTCTCTCTCAATGTATCTCTCTCTCTATGTCTTTCTTTGTCTCTCTCTGTCTCTCTCTGTCTCTCTGAGTGTCTCTCTCTGTCTCTCTCTCTATCTCTGTCTCTCTCTGTCTTTCTCACTCTGTCTATGTCTCTCTCTGACTCTCTCTGTCTCTCTCTTTCTCTCTGTCTCTCTCTGTCTCTATCTCTGTCTCTCTCTGTCCTTCTGACTCTTTCTGTCTCTCTCTCTGTCTCTCTCTGTCTCTCTCCTTCTCTCTCTCTGTCTCTCTCTTTCCCTCTCTCTGTCTCTCTCTGTCTCTATCTCTGTCTCTCTCTGTCTCTCTCTGTAACTCTGTCTCTCTCTGTCTCTCTCTGTCTCTCTCTGTCTATCTGTCACTCTCTGTCTCTATCTCTGTATCTCTCTGTCTCTGTCTTTCTCTGTGTCTTTCTTTGTCTCGCTCTGTCTCTCTCTGTCTCTCTCTGTCTCTCTCTCTATGTCTCTCTTTGTCTCTCTCTTTCTCTATCTCTGTCTCTCTCTGTTTCTCTCTGTCTCTATCTGTCTCTCTCTCTGTCTCTCTCTGTCTCTCTCTGTCTCTCTCTGTCTCTCTCTTTCCCTCTCTCTGTCTCTCTCTGTCTCTATCTCTGTCTCTCTCTGTCTCTCTCTGTCACTCTGTCTCTCTCTGTCTCTCACTGTCTCTATCTGTCTCTCTCTGTCTATCTGACTCTCTCTGTCTCTCTCTGTCTCTCTCTCTTTCTCTGTCTCTGTCTCTCTCTGTCTCTCTCTGTCACTCTGTCTCTCTCTGTTTCTCTCTGTCTCTATCTGTCTCTCTGTCTCTATCTGTCTCTCTCTGTCTCTCTCTGTCCCTCACTCTGTATCTCTCTGTCTCTATCTCTGTCTCTCTCTGTCTCTCTCTGTCACTCTGTCCCTCTCTGTCTCTCTCTGTGTCTCTCTCTATCTCTCTCTCTCTCTGTCTCTCTCTGTCTCTCTCTGTCTAACTCTATCTGTCTCTGTCTCTCTCTGTCTCCATCTGTCACTCTGTCGGTCTCTCTCTGTCTCTCTCTGTCCCTTCTGTCTCTATCTCTGTATCTCTCTGTCTCTCTCTCTGTCTCTCTGTCTCTCTCTGTGTCTCTGTCTCTCTCTGTCTCTCTCTGTCTCTCTCAATGTATCTCTCTGTCTCACTATGTCTCTCTCTGTGTCTTTCTTTGTCTCTCTCTGTCTCTTTCTGTCTCTCTCTGTGTCTCTCTCTGTCTCTCTCTCTCTATCTCTGTCTCTCTCTGTCTTTCTCACTCTGTCTCTGTCTCTCTCTGTCCCTCTCTCTGTCTCTCTCTGTCTCTATCTCTGTCTCTCTCTGACTCTCTCTGTCTCTCTCTTTCTCTGTGTCTCTCTCTCTTTATCTCTCTGTCTCTCTCTGTCTCTCTCTCTCTGTGTCTCTCTCTGTCTTTCTCTGTCTCTATCTCTGTCTCTCTCTGTCTTTCTCTGGGTCTTCCTTTGTCTCTCTCTGTCTGTCTCTGTCTCACTCTCTGTCTTTCTCTGTCTCTCTCTGTGTCTCTCTCTGTCTTTCTCTGTCTCTATCTCTATCTCTCTCTGTCTCTCTCTGTCCTTCTGACTCTTTCTGTCTCTCTCTGTCTCTCTCTCTGTGTCTCTCTGTGTCTCTCTGTCTCTCTCTATGTCTTTCATTGTCTCTCTCTGTCTCTCTCTGTCTATCTCTCTGTCTCTCTCTGTCTCTCTCTGTCTCTATCTCTGTCTCTCTCTGTCTCTCTCTGTCTCTCTATGTCTCTCTTAATGTATCTCTCTGTCTCTCTATGTCTCTCTCTGTGTCTTTCTTTGTCTCTCTCTGTCTCTCTCTCTCTCTGTGTCTCACTCTGTCTCTCTCTGTCTCACTCTCTGTCTCTGTCTCTGTCTCTCTCTCTGTCTCTCTCTGTCTCTCTCTCTAAATCTGTCTCTCTCTGTATTTCTCACTCTGTCTCTGTCTCTCTCTGTCCCTCTCTCTGTCTCTCTCTGTCTCTATCTCTGTCTCTCTCTGACTCTCTCTGTCTCTCTCTTTCTCTCTGTCTCTCTCTGTCTCTCTTTGTCTCTCTCTCTGTATCTCTCTGTGTCTCTCTGTGTCTCTCTGTGTCTCTCTCTGTGTCTCTCTGTGTCTCTCTCTGTCTCTCTCTGTGTCTCTCTGTGTCTCTCTGTGTCTCTCTGTCTCTCTCTGTGTCTCTCTCTGTCTCTCTCTGTCTATCTCTGTCTCTCTCTGTCTCTCTCAATGTATCTCTCTGTCTCTCTATGTCTCTCTCTGTGTCTTTCTTTGTCTCTCTCAGTCTCTCTCTCTCTCTGTCTCACTCTGTCTCTCTCTCTGTCTCTCTTTGTCTCTCTCTCTCTGTATCTCTCTGTCTCTCTCTGTCTCTCTCTGTCTCTCTCTCTGTGTCTCTCTCTGTCTTTCTTTTTCTCTATCTATATCGCTCTCTGTCTCTCTCTGTGTCTTTTTTTGTCTCTCTCTGTCTCTCTCTGTCTCTCTCTGTCTCTCTTAGTCTCTCTCTGTGTCTTTCATTGTCTCTCTCTGTCTCTCTCTGTCTTTCGGTGTCTCTCTCTCTGTCTCTCTCTGTCTCACTCTCTGTCTCTCTCTGTCTCTATCTCTGTCTCTCTCTGTCTCTCTCTGTCTGTCTCTGTCTGTCTATGTCTATCTCTGTCTCTCTCTGTGTCTCTCTGTATCTCTCTCTGTGTCTCTCTGTGTCTCTCTGTCTCTCTCTGTGTCTCTCTCTGTCTCTCTCTGTCTCTATCTCTGTCTCTCTCTGTCTCTCTCAATGTATCTCTCTGTCTCTCTATGTCTCTCTCTGTGTCTTTCTTTGTCTCTCTCTGTCTCTCTCTTTCTGTGTCTCACTCTGTCTCTTTCTGTCTCTCTCTCTGTCTCTGTCTCTGTCTCTCTCTCTGTCTCTCTCTGTCTCTCTCTCTAACTCTGTCTCTCTCTGTATTTCTCACTCTGTCTCTGTCTCTCTCTGTCCCTCTCTCTGTCTCTCTCTGTCTCTATCTCTGTCTCTCTCTGACTCTCTCTGTCTCTCTCTTTCTCTCTGTCTCTCTCTGTCTCTCTTTGTCTCTCTGTCTGTATCTCTCTGTCTCTCTCTGTCTCTCTCTCTCAGTGTCTCCCTCTGTCTTTCTTTGTCTCTATGTCTGACTCTCTCTGTCTCTCTTGTGTCTTTCTTTGTCTCTTCTATGTCTCTCTCTGTCTCTCTCTCTGTCTCCCTCAGTCTCTCTCTGTGTCTCTCTCTGTCTTTCTCTGTCTCTATCTCTGTCTCTCTGTCTCTCTCTGTCTCTCTCTGTCCTTCTGTATCTTTCTGTCTCTCTCTGTCTCTCTCTCTGTATCTCTCTGTCTCTCTCTGTCTCTCTCTGTGTCTTTCTTTGTCTCTCTCTGTCTCTCTCTGTCTCTTTGTGTCTCTCTCTATCTCTCTCTGTCTCTCTCTGTCTCTATCTCTGTCTCTCTCTGTCTCTCTCTGTCTGTCTCTGTCTCTCTGTGTCTCTCTCTCTGTCTCTCTCTGTGTCTCTCTCTGTGTGTCTCTGTCTCTCTCTGTTTCTCTCTCTGTCTCTCTCTGTCTCTAACTCTGTCTCTCTCTGTCTCTCTGACTCTCTCTGTATCTCTCTGTCTCTCTCTGTCTCTCTCTGTGTTTTTCTTTGTCTCTCTCTGTCTCTCTCTGTCTCTCTCTCTGTCTCTCTCTGTCTCTCTCTGTCTCTCTCTGTCTCTCTGTGTTTTTCTTTGTCTCTCTCTGTCTCTCTCTGTGTCTCTTTCTGTCTCACTCTGTCTCTCTCTGTCTCTCTCTGTCTCTCTCTGTCTCTCTCTCTGTCTCTCTCTGTCTCTCTCTCTCTTTCTCACTCTGTGTATCTCTGTCTCTCTCTGTGTCTCTCTCTGTCTCACTCTGTCTTTCTCTGTCTCTCTCTGTCTCTCTCTCTGTCTCTCTGTCTCTCTTTGTCTCTCTCTGTCTCTATCTCTGTCTCTATCTGTCTCTCTCTGTCTCTCTCTGTCTGTCTCTGTCTCTCTGTGTGTCTCTCTCTGTGTCTCTCTGTGTCTCTCTCTGTGTCTCTCTCTGTCTCTCTGTCTCTCTCAATGTATCTCTCTGTCTCTCTATGTCTCTCTCTGTCTTTCTTTGTCTCTCTCTGTCTCTCTCTGTCTCTCTCTGTCTCTCTATGTGACTTTCAGTGGCCCCACACAGCCTCACATATACTTCTAAAAATTTAAAGAAGGGTGTGGCCACTCTAAAAGCTCAACAATTAACAGCATTGTCTCCTCTTCCAGAGTACCTGGGATCAACTACCAGCAACTATATGGTGGCCCATCTCCAGTTCCAGGGGATCAGACAGACAGACATACAGACAGTGATAAAAATGGCAGGCCTGCTTGGTCTTTCTTTCTTTCTTATCCTTTTTAAAAAATGTTTATTTATATATTTATTTATGTATTTATTAGATATAAGTACACTGTAGCTGTCTTCAGACACTCCAGAAGAGGGTGTCAGATTCTGGAGAATCTAAATCCCTCTTATGGTCTGCATATGATGTACATAAACACAGCCTCACATATACTTCTAAAAATTAAAAGATGTGTGGGGCCACTGAGAGGGCTCAACAATTAACAGCATTGTCTCCTCTTTCAGAGAACCTGGGATCAACTACCAGCAACTTTATGGTAGCCCATCTCCAGTTCCAGGGGATCAGACAGACAGACAGACAGACAGACAGAGATAAGGATGGCAGGCCTGCCTGGTCTTACTTTCTATCTTATCCTTTTTAAAAAATGTTTATTTATTTATTTACTTATGTATTTATTATATATAAGTACACTGTAGCTGTCTTCAGACACTCCAGTAGAGGGTGTCAGATTCTGGAGAATCTAAATCCTCTTATAATCTGAATATGATGTACATAAACACAGCCTCACTTATACTTCTAAATATTTAAAGAAGTGTGGGGCCATTGAAAGGGCTCAACAATTAACAGCATTGTCTCCTCTTCCAGAGTACATGGGATCAACTACCAGCAACTATATGGTGGCCCATCTCCAGTTCCAGGGGATCAGACAGACAGACATACAGAGAGTGATAAGGATGGCAGGCCTGCCTGGTCTTTCTTTCTTTCTTATCCTTTTTAAAAAAATGTTTATTTATATATTTATTTATGTATTTATTTGATATAAGTACACTGTAGCTGTCTTCAGACACTCCAGAAGAGGGTGTCAGATTCTGGAGAATCTAAATCCCTCTTATGGACTGCATATGATGTACATAAACACAGCCTCACATATACTTCTAAAAATTTAAAGATGTGTGGGGCCACTGAGAGGGCTCAACAATTAACAGCATTGTCTTCTCTTTCAGGGAACCTGGGATAAACTACCAGCACCTTATGGTGGCCCATCTCCAGTTCCAAGGGATCAGACAGACAGACAGACAGAGAGACAGAGATAAGGATGGCAGGCCTGAGTGGTCTTTCTTTATTTCTTATACTTTTTAAAAAATGTTTATTTATTTATTTATTTATTTATTTATTAGATATAAGTACACTGTAGCCGTTTTCAGACACTCCAGAAGATGGTGTCAGATTCTGGAGAATCTAAATCCCTCTTATGGTCTGAATATGATGTACATAAACACAGCCTCACATATACTTCTAAAAATTAAAAATGGGTGGGGCCACTGAAAGGGCTCAACAATTAACAGCATTGTCTCCTCTTCCAGAGAACCTCGGATCAACTACCAGCACCTACAAGGTGGCCCATCTCCAGTTCCAGGGGATCAGACAGACAGACAGACAGGCAGAGATAAACATGGCAGGCCTGCCTGGTCTTTCTTTCTTTCTTATCCTTTTTAAAAAATATTTATTTATTTATTTATTTATTTATTTATTTATTTATTTATTTATGTATTTCTTAGATATAAGTACACTGTAGCTTTCTTTAGACACTCCAGAGGAGGGTGTCAGATTCTGGAGAATGTAAATCCCTCTTATGGTCTGCATATGATGTACATAAACACAGCCTCACATATACTGAGCTGAGGTGTCACAGGCCAACTGCTTGAATTTCTGAGTACCACCTAGATAGAGAAAAGCTATGCTGTGGTTGCTTAATTTATGTATTTTATTATTTCTATTTGTTGTTTTGTTTTGTTTTATTTGTTTTTAGAGAAGTCCTCTGTCTGTAGCTCTGGCTGACCCAGGACTGCCTACTTGTGTTAATTAGGGTTTCACAGCTGAGAACAGACACCAAGAGCAAGGTAAGGCTTAGAAAACCCTACATTCAGTGGTGGCTCAAGCTCTTAATGAGAGCACTCTGTAGGCAGAGGCAGTCAGTTTCTGAGTTCGAGGCCACCCTGGTGAAAGACAGGGCTAGGGTAGGGGCTAGGGTGAGGAAAGGAAGAAAGGAAAGAAGGAAAGAAAGAAAGGAAAGAAGAAAAGAAAGAAAGAAAAAGTTTTTATAAAAGTTTTATAAAAAGTGTTAAAGTTTTTAAAAATTAAAAAAAAAAAAATACCAGATCACCATCACACAGCATTGGCTGTCTTCAGGTGTATCCTTTCAGCCTCCAAAACAAAAAACAATGGCTGGCTGTCTTCAGGTGTATCCTATTCTCGAGTCTTATTTCCAACCTTAGAGCTGGGCTGAGATGCCTCATTATGTAATTGCAAACCTTCCTTGGTTTGTCCATTCCATTTCTAAGACTAACAGGCCTTTTTCTATTTATTGAATATGCTCATGACTGTCCTTTAGATATAGTAAATAAAACTGTTGCTTATAAAACTTGTTTTCTAGGAATTTTTAAAGGGCAATGGCAGAGTTTATTTATAAAAAAATATTTTGCATTTATTTATTTGTGTGAGTGATGAAGCTCAGGTCTTCAAACTTGTCAGGAGGTATGATTACCTCCCCTCTCTCTCAACCCCTCTCTCTCCTCTCTCAATGATTGTGTAAGAATGTTTTGCATGTGTATGCTGTGCCCACAGACTCCAGAACAGAGTATTAGATCCCCTGGAACTGGAGATGGGCCACCATATATAATACTGGTAATTGAGCCCAGGTTCTCTGGAAGAGGAGACAATGCTCTTAATTGTTGAGCCCTCTCTGTAGCCACATCTTTCTTTTTTTTTTTTGAGTATATGTGAGGCTGTGTTTATATACATCATATGCAGACAATAAGAATGATTTAGATTCTTCAGAATCTGACACCCTCTTCTGGACTGTCTGAAGATAGCTACAGCATACTTAAATATAATAAATAAATAAATCTTTAAAAAGAAAAGGAAAAGTAAAAAAGAAAGAACAGGCCTGTCATATGCATGTTCATAGAGGAAAATGGAAGAGACCCCAATCTAACCTCAGCAGGGTGCTTCCTTCTGGATGGTAGCTCACAGTTTCATCCCAGCAAGACAGGCAAATCACTGAGTTCAAGGACAGTAAGGTTCAGGACAGCCAAGGTTAGGAAGGAAAAGGGTCTATGTTGAGAATACAAACCGACAAAACAACAACTAGGAAAAAGAAGTGACAGTGTAACTTGGGGTAGGGTACCAACAAGAGAAAGCTTTCTGTTACCACTTACAAACACCAGTAGCCTTGCACCCTTCTGCCCAGGTCCCTGCCTTCCTTTCTAGGAATTCTAAGGATGCCAAGGGGTGGGGGAATCCAGATTAACTTTTTAAAAACAAAGACTTGGCCTTTGATGTCTATAGGAAGCCCTTCTCAGTGCCTTTAACTACCACTGAACTTTCAGGGCTGTGACTCAACTGTAACAAGGAACAGGGCTAAGAACCTGCAGCCTTTGAAAACAACTATTTTTTTAAAGTGGGGGACACAAATCAGCAGTAGAACCCCTCAGGTTCAGCCATAATACTTGTTAGGGAAAGAGACTCAATGTCCGGAGCTGAGGTCTCATGGGTGAACTGCTTCAAGTTCTGAGTATCATTGAAAGAAAGAAAAGATATCATGTGGTTGCTTAATTTATTTATTTTATTATTTCTATTTTTTGTTTTCTTTTGTTTTGTTTTAGAAAAGGCCTCAGTCTGTAGCTATGGCTGACCTAGGACAGACTACATGTGTTAATTAGGGTTTCACAGCTGAGAAACAGACCATACCTATGTAAGACTTAGAAAACCCAACAGTCAGTGGTGGCTCGACCTCTTAATGAGAGCACTCTGGAGGCAGAGGCAGTCAGTTTCTGAGTTCGAGGCCAGCCTGGTTAAAGACAGGGATAGGCAGGGCTAGGCAAGGCAGGGCTGGGCTGGGCTAGGCTAGGCTAGGCAAGGGGCTGGGCTAGTCAAGGCAAGGGACTAGGCTAGGCTACTCAAGGGGCTAGGCAAGACAGACAGACAGAGAGAAAGACAGACAAGGATGGCAGGCCTGCCTGGTTTTTCTTTCTTTCTTATCCCTTTTAAAAAATGTTTATTTATTTATTTATTTATTTATTTATTTATGTATTAGATATAAGTACACTGTAGCTGTCTTCAGACACTCCAGAAGAGGGTGTCAGATTCTGGAGAATCTATATCCCTCTTATGGTCTGCATATGATGTACATAAACACAGCCTAACATATACTTC
Organism: Mus caroli; assembly: GCF_978045245.1. Lineage (NCBI taxonomy): Eukaryota > Metazoa > Chordata > Mammalia > Rodentia > Muridae > Mus > Mus caroli. The sequence continues at coordinate 330,984 of NW_028227310.1, read as the reverse complement.
TAAAAATTTAAAGATAGGTGGAGCCACTGAAAGGGCTCAACAATTAACAGCATTGTCTCCTCTTCCAGAGAACCTGGGATCAACTAACAGCAACTATATGGTGGCCCATCTCCAGTTCCAGTGGATCAGACAGACAGACAGACATACAGACAGATAGAGTTAAGGATGGCAGGCCTACCTGGTCTTTCATTCTTTCTTATCCTTTTTAAAAAATGTTTATTAATTTAAGTATGTATTTATTAGATATAAGTACACTGTAGCTGTCTTCAAACACTCCCGAAGAGGGTGTCAGATTCTCGAGAATCTATATCACTCTTATGGTCTGCATATGATGTACATGAACACAGCCTCAAATATACTTCTAAAAATTTAAAGATGGGTGTGGCCACTGAAAGGGCTCAACAATTAACAGCACTGACTCCTCTTCCAGAGAACCTGGGATCAACTACCAGCAATTACATGGTGGCCCATCTCCAGTTCCAGGGGATCAGACAGACAGACAGACAGACAAGGATGGCAGGCCTCCCTGGTCTCTCTTTCTTTATTATCATTTTTTAAAAATGTTTATTTGTTTATTTATGAATTTATTAGATATAAGTACACTGTAGCTGTCTTCAGACACTCCAGAAGAGGGTGTCAGATTCTGGAGAATCGAAATCCCTCTTATGGTCTGCATATTCGGTACATAAACACAGCCTCGCATATACTTCTAAAAATTTAAAGATGGGTGGGGCCACTGAAAGGGCTCAACAATTAACAGCATTGTCTCCTCTTCCAGAGAACCTGGGATCAACTACAAGCAACTCTATGGTGGCCCATATCCAGTTCCAGAGGATCACACAGACAGACAGACAGACAGAGATAAGGATGGCAGGCCTGCCTGGTCTTTCTTTCTTTCTTATCGTTTTTTAAAAATGTTTATTTCTTTATTTATGTATTTATTAGATATAAGTACACTGTATCCGTCATAGACACTCCAAAAGACGGTGTCAGATTCTGGAGAATATAAATCCCTCTTTAATGGCCTGAATATGATGTACATAAACACAGCATCACATTTACTTCTAGAAATTTAAAGATGGGTGGGGCCACTGAAAGGGCTGAACAATTAACAGCATTGTCTCCTATTCAGAAGACCTGGGATCAACTTCCAGCAACTATTCGTGGCCCATCTCCAGTTCCCAGGGATCAGATAGACAGACAGACAGACAGACAGATATGGATGGCAGGCCTGCCTGGCCTTTCTTTCTGTCTTATCCTTTTTAAAAAATATTTATTTATTTATTTATTTATTTATTTATTTATTTATTTATTTATTTATTTATTAGATATAAGTACACTGTAGCTGTTCAGACACTCCAGAAGAGGGTGTCAGATTCTGGAGAATCTAAATCCCTCTTATGGTCTGCATATGATGAACATAAACACAGCCTCACATATACTTCTAAAAATTTAAAGAAGGGTGGGGCCACTCTAAAAGCTCAACAATTACCAGCATTTTCTCCTCTTCCAGAGTACCTGGGATCAACTACCAGCAACTATATGGTAGCACATCTCCAGTTCCAGGGGATCAGACAGACAGACAGATAGACAGAGATAAGGATGGCAGGCCTGCCTGGTCTTTCTTTCTTTCTTATCCTTTTTAAAAAATGTTTATTTATATATTTATTTATTTATGTTTTTATTATATATAAGTACACTGTAGCTGTCTTCAGACACTCCAGTAGAGGGGGTCAGATTCTGGAGAATCTAAATCCTCTTATAATCTGAATATGATGTACATAAACACAGCCTCACATATACTTCTAAATATTTAAAGAAGTGTGGGGCCACTGAAAGGGCTCAACAATTAAGAGCATTGTCTCCTCTTCCAGAGAACCTTGGATCAACTACCAGCAACTATATGGTTGCCCATCTCCAGTTCCCTTGGATCAGATAGACAGACAGACAGACAGGCAGAGATATGGATGGCAGGCCTGCCTGGTCTTTCTTTCTTTCTTATCCTTTTTTAAAAAATGTTTATTTATTTATTTATTTATTTATTTAGTAGATATAAGTACACTGTAGCTGTTCAGACACTCCAGAAGAGGGTGTCAGATTCTGGAGAATCTAAATCCCTCTTATGGTCTGCATATGATGTACATAAACACAGCCTCACATATACTACTAAAAATTTAACGATGGGTGGGGCCACTGAAAGCACTCAACAATTAACAGCATTGTCTCCTCTTCCAGAGAACCTGGGATCAACTACCAGCAACTATATGGTGGCCCATCTCCAGGTCCAGGGGATCAGACAGAGAGAAAGACAGACAAGGATGGCAGGCCTGCCTGGTTTTTCTTTCTTTCTTATCCCTTTTAAAAAATGTTTGTTTGTTTATTTATTTATTTATTTATTTATTTATGTATTTATTAGATATACGTACACTGTAGCTGTCTTCATACACTCCAGAAGAGGGTGTCAGATTCTGGATAATCTAAATCCCTCTTATGGTCTGCATATGATGTACATAAACACAGCCTCACATATACTTCTAAAAATTTAAAGAAGGGTGGGGCCACTCTTAAAGCTCAACAATTAACAGCATTGTCTCCTCTTCCAGAGTACCTGGGATCAATTACCAGCAACTATATGGTGGCCCATCTCCAGTTCCAGGGGATCAGACAGACAGACATACAGACAGTGATAAGGATGGCAGGCCTGCCTGGTCTTTCTTTATTTCTTATACTTTTTAAAAATTGTTTATTTATTTATTTATTTATTTATGTATTTATTAGATATAAGTACACTGTAGCCGTCTTCAGACACTCCAGAAGAGGGTGTCAGATTCTAGAGAATCTAAATCCCTCTTATGGTCTGCATATGATGTACATACACACAGCCTCACATTTACATCTAAAAATTTAAAGATGTGTGGGGCCAATGAAAGGGATCAACAATTAACAGCATTGTCTCCTCTTATAGAGAACCTGGGATCAACTACCAGCAACTATATGGTGGCCCATCTACAGTTCCAGGGGATCAGACAGACAGACAGACATACAGACAGATAGAGTTAAGGATGGCAGGCCTACCTTGTCTTTCCTTCTTTCTTATCCTTTTAAAAAAATGTTTATTAATTTAAGTATGTATTTATTAGATATAAGTAAACTGTAGCTGTCTTCAAACACTCCCGAAGAGGGTGTCAGATTCTCGAGAATCTATATCCCTCTTATGGTCTGCATATGATGTACATGAACACAGCCTCACATATACTTCTAAAAATTTAAAGATGGGTGGGGCCACTGAAAGGGCTCAACAATTAACAGCACTGACTCCTCTTCCAGAGAACCTGGGATCAACTACCAGCAATTATATAGTGGCCCATCTCCAGTTCCAGGGGATCAGACAGACAGACAGACAGACAAAAATGGCAGGCCTGCCAGGTCTTTCTTTATTTCTTATACTTTTTAAAAAATATTTATTTATTTATTTATTTATTTATTTATTTATTTATTTATTTATTAGATATAAGTACACTGTAGCCGTCTTCAGACACTCCAGAAGAGGGTGTCAGATTCTGGAGAATCTAAATCCCTCTTATGGTTTGAATATGATGTACATAAACACAGCCTCACATATACTTCTAAAAATTAAAAATGGGTGGGGCCACTGAAAGGGCTCAACAATTAACAGCATTGTCTCCTCTTCCAGAAAACCTGGGATCAACTACCTGCACCTACAAGGTGGCCCATCTCCAGTTCCAGGGTATCAGACAGACAGACAGACAGAGATAAGGATGGCAGGCCTGCCTGGTCTTTCTTTCTTTCTTATCCTTTTTAAAAAATATTTATTTATTTATTTATTTATTTATTTATTTATTTATTTATGTATTTCTTAGATATAAGTACACTGTAGCTTTCTTTAGACACTCCAGAGGAGGGTGTCAGATTCTGGAGAATGTAAATCCCTCTTATGGTCTGCATATGATGTACATAAACACAGCCTCACATATACTGAGCTGAGGTGTCACAGGCCAACTGCTGGAATTTCTGAGTACCACCTAGATAGAGAAAAGCTATGCTGTGGATGCTTAATTTATGTATTTTATTATTTCTATTTGTTGTTTTGTTTTGTTTTATTTGTTTTTAGAGAAGTCCTCAGTCTGTAGCTCTGGCTGACCCAGGACTGCCTACTTGTGTTAATTAGGGTTTCACAGCTGAGAACAGACACCAAGAGCAAGATAAGGCTTAGAAAACCCTACATTCAGTGGTGGCTCAAGCTCTTAATGAGAGCACTCTGTAGGCAGAGACAGTTAGTTTCTGAGTTCGAGGTCACCCTGGTGAAAGACAGGGCTAGGGTAGGGGCTAGGGTGAGGAAAGAAAGAAAGGAAAGTTTATAATAAAAAGTTTTTATAAAAGTTTTATAAAAAGTGTTAAAGTTTTTAAAAATTAAAAAAAAAATACCAGATCACCATCACACAGCATTGGCTGTCTTCAGGTGTATCCTTTCAGCCTCCAAAACAAAAAACAATGGCTGGCTGTCTTCAGGTGTATCCTATTCTCGAGTCTTATTTCCAACCTTAGAGCTGGGCTGAGCTGCCTCATTATGTAATTGCAAACCTTCCTTGGTTTGTCTTTTCCATTTCAAAGACTAACAGGCCTTTTTCTATTTATTGAATATGCTCATGACTGTCCTTTAGATATAGTAAATATAACTGTTGCTTATAAAACTTGTTTTCTAGGAATTTTTAAAGGGCAATGGCAGAGTTTATTTATAAAAAAATATTTTGCATTTATTTATTTGTGTGAGTGATGAAGCTCAGGTCTTCAAACTCGTCAGGAGGTATGATTACCTCCCCTCTCTCTCAACCCCTCTCTCTCCTCTCTCAATGATTGTGTAAGAATGTTTTGCATGTGTATGCTGTGCCCACAGACTCCAGAACAGAGTATTAGATCCCCTGGAACTGGAGATGGGCCACCATATATAATACTGGTAATTGAGCCCAGGTTCTCTGGAAGAGGAGACAATGCTCTTAATTGTTGAGCCCTCTCTGTAGCCACATCTTTCTTTTTCTTTTTTTTTTTTTTGAGTATATGTGAGGCTGTGTTTATATACATCATATGCAGACAATAAGAATGATTTAGATTCTTCAGAATCTGACACCCTCTTCTGGACTGTTTGAAGATAGCTACAGCATACTTAAATATAATAAATAAATAAATCTTTAAAAAGAAAAGGAAAAGTAAAAAAGAAAGATCAGGCCTGCCATATGCATGTTCATAGAGGAAAATGGAAGAGACCCCAATCTAACCTCAGCAGGGTGCTTCCTTCTGGATGGTAGCTCACAGTTTCATCCCAGCAAGACAGGCAAATCACTGAGTTCAAGGACAGTAAGGTTCAGGACAGCCAAGGTTAGGAAGGAAAAGGGTCTATGTTGAGAATACAAACCGACAAAACAATTACTAGGAAAAAGAAGTGACAGTGTAACTTGGGGTAGGGTACCAACAAGAGAAAGCTTTCTGTTACCACTTACAAACACCAGTAGCCTTGCACCCTTCTGCCCAGGTCCCTGCCTTCCTTTCTAGGAATTCTAAGGATGCCAGGGTGTGGGGGAATCCAGATTAACTTTTTAAAAACAAAGACTTGGTCTTTGATGTCTATAGGAAGCCCTTCTCAGTGCCTTTAACTACCACTGAACTTTCAGGGCTGTGACTCAACTGTAACAAGGAACAGGGCTAAGAACCTGCAGCCTTTGAAAACAACTATTTTTTTAAAGTGGGGGACACAAATCAGCAGTAGAACCCCTCAGGTTCAGCCATAATACTTGTTAGGGAAAGAGCCTCAATGTCCGGAGCTGAGGTCTCATGGGTGAACTGCTTCAAGCTCTGAGTATCATTGAAAGAAAGAAAAGATATCATGTGGTTGCTTAATTTATTTATTTTATTATTTCTATTTTTTGTTTTCTTTTGTTTTGTTTTAGAAAAGGCCTCAGTCTGAAGCTATGGCTGACCTAGGACAGACTACATGTGTTAATTAGGGTTTCACAGCTGAGAAACAGACCATACCTATGTAAGACTTAGAAAACCCAACAGTCAGTGGTGGCTCGAGCTCTTGATGAGAGCACTCTGGAGGCAGAGGCAGTCAGTTTCTGAATTCGAGGCCAGCCTGGTTAAAGACAGGGATAGGCAGGGCTAGGCAAGGCAGGGCTGGGCTAGGCTAGGCTAGGCAAGGGGCTGGGCTAGTCAAGGCAAGGGACTAGGCTAGGCTACTCAAGGGGCTAGGCAAGACAGACAGACAGAGAGAAAGACAGACAAAGATGGCAGGCCTGCCTGGTTTTTCTTTCTTTCTTATACCTTTTAAAAAATGTTTGTTTATTTATTTATTTATTTATTTATTTATTTATTTATTTATTTATTTATTTATGTATTTATTAGATATACTTACACTGTAGCTGTCTTCAGACACTCCGAAGAAGGTGTCAGATTCTGGAGAATCTATATCCCTCTTATGGTCTGCATATGATGTACATACACACAGCCTCACATTTACATCTAAAAATTTAAAGATGTGTGGGTCCAATGAAAGGGATCAACAATTAACAGCATTGTCTCCTCTTATAGAGAACCTGGGATCAACTACCAGCAACTATATGGTGGCCCATCTACAGTTCCAGGGGATCAGACAGACAGACAGACATACAGACAGATAGAGTTAGGGATGGCAGGCCTACCTTGTCTTTCCTTCTTTCTTATCCTTTTAAAAAAATGTTTATTAATTTAAGTATGTATTTATTAGATATAAGTACACTGTAGCTGTCTTCAAACACTCCCGAAGAGGGTGTCAGATTCTGGAGAATCTATATCCCTCTTATGGTCTGCATATGATGTATATGAACACAGCCTCACATATACTTCTAAAAATTTAAAGATGGGTGGGGCCACTGAAAGGGCTCAACAATTAACAGCACTGACTCCTCTTCCAGAGAACCTGGGATCAACTACCAGCAATTATATGGTGGCCCATCTCCAGTTCCAGGGGATCAGACAGACAGACAGACAGACAAGGATGACAGGCCTGCCTGGTCTCTCTTTCTTTATTATCCTTTTTTAAAAATGTTTATTTGTTTATTTATGAATTTATTAGATATAAGTACACTGTAGCTGTCTTCAGACACTCCAGAAGAGGGTGTCAGATTCTGGAGAATCTAAATCCCTCTTATGGTCTGCATATTCGGTACATAAACACAGCCTTGCATATACTTCTAAAAATTTAAAGATGGGTGGGGCAACTGAAAGGGCTCAACAATTAACAGCATTGTCTCCTCTTTCAGAGAACCTGGGATCAACTACCAGCACCTTATGGTGGCCCATCTCCAGTTCCAGTGGATCAGACAGACAGACATACAGACAGACAGACAAGGATTGCAGGCCTGCCTGGTTTTTCTTTCTTCTTATACATTTTAAAAATGTTTATTTATTTATATATATATTTATTAGATATAAGTACACTGTAGCTGTCTTCAGACACTTCAGAAGAGGGTGTCATATTCTGGAGAATCTAAATCCCTCTTATGGACTGCATATGATGTACATAAACACAGCCTCACATATACTTCTAAAAATTTAAAGAAGGGTGGGGCCACTCTAAAAGCTCAACAATTAACAGCATTGTCTCCTCTTCCAGAGTACCTGGGATCAACTACCAGCAACTATATGGTGGTTCATCTCCAGTTCCAGAGGATCAGACAGACAGACATACAGACAGTGATAAGGATGGCAGGCCTGCCTGGTCTTTCTTTCTTTCTTATCCTTTTTAAAAAAATGTTTATTTATATATTTATTTATGTATTTATTAGATATAAGTACACTGTAGCTGTCTTCAGACACTCCAGAAGAGGGTGTCAGATTCTGGAGAATCTAAATCCCTCTTATGGTCTGCATATGATGTACATAAACACAGCCTCACATATACTTCTAAAAATTTAAAGATGTGTGGGGCCACTGAGAGGGCTCAACAATTAACAGCATTGTCTCCTCTTTCAGAGAACCTGGGATAAACTACCAGCACCTTATGGTGGCCCATCTCCAGTTCCAGTGGATCAGACAGACAGACAGAGAGACAGAGAGACATAGATAAGGATGGCAGGTCTGCCTGGTCTTTCTTTATTTCTTATACTTTTTAAAAAATGTTTATTTATTTATTTATTTATTTATTTATGTATTTATTAGATATAAGTACACTGTAGCCGTCTTCAGACACTCCAGAAGAGGGTGTCAGATTCTAGAGAATCTAAATCCCTCTTATGGTCTGAATATGATGTACATAAACACAGCCTCACATATACTTCTAAAAATTATAAATAGGTGGGGCCACTGAAAGGACTCAACAATTAACAGCATTGTCTCCTCTTCCAGAGAACCTGGGATCAACTACCAGCACCTAAAAGGTGGCCCATCTCCAGTTCCAGGGGATCAGACAGACAGACAGACAGACAGTGATAAGGATGGCAGGCCTGCCTGGTCTATCTTTCTTTCTTATCCTTTTTTAAAAAAATGTTTATTTATTTATTTATTTATTTATTTATTAGATATAAGTACACTGTAGCTGTCTTCAGACACTCCAGAAGAGGGTGTCAGATTCTGGACAATCTAAATCCCTCTTATGTTCTGCATATGATGTACATAAACAGAGCCTCACATATACTTCTAAAAATTTAAAGATGTGTGGGGCCACTGAGAGGGCTCAACAATTAACAGCATTGTCTCCTCTTTCAGAGAACCTGGGATAAACTAACAGCACCTTATGGTGGCCCATCTCCAGTTCCAGGGGATCAGACAGACAGACAGACAGACAGAGAGACATAGATAAGGATGGCAGGTCTGCCTGGTCTTTCTTTATTTCTTATACTTTTTAAAAAATATTTGTTTATTTATTTATTTATTTATTTATTTATTTATTTATGTATTTATTAGATATAAGTACATTGTAGCCGTCTTCAGACACTCCAGAAGAGGGTGTCAGATTCTAGAGAATCTAAATCCCTCTTATGGTCTGAATATGATGTACATAAACACAGCCTCACATATACTTCTAAAAATTATAAATAGGTGGGGCCACTGAAAGGACTCAACAATTAACAGCATTGTCTCCTCTTCCAGAGAACCTGGGGAAAACTACCAGCACCTAAAAGGTGGCCCATCTCCAGTTCCAGGGGATCAGACAGACAGACAGACAGACAGTGATAAGGATGGCAGGCCTGCCTGGTCTTTCTTTCTTTCTTATCCTTTTTTTAAAAAAATGTTTATTTATTTATTTATTTATTTATTTATTTATTTATTTATTTATTTATTATTAGATATAAGTACACTGTAGCTGTTCAGACACTCCAGAAGAGGGTGTCAGTTTCTGGAGAATCTAAATCCCTCTTATGGTCTGCATATGATGTACATAAACACAGCCTCACATATAATTCTAAAAATTTAAAGAAGGGTTTGGCCACTCTTAAAGCTCAACAATTAACAGCATTGTCTCCTCTTCCAGAGTACTTGGGATCAACTACCAGCAACTATATGGTGGCCCATCTCCAGTTCCAGGGGATCAGACAGAGAGACATACAGACAGTGATAAGGATGGCAGGCCTGCCTGGTCTTTCTTTCTTTCTTATCCTTTTTAAAAAAATGTTTATTTATATATTTATTTATGTATTTATTAGATATATGTACACTGTAGCTGCTTTCAGACACTCCAGAAGAGGGTGTCAGATTCTGGAGAATCTAAATCCCTCTTATGGTCTGCATATGATGTACATAAACACAGCCTCACATATACTTCTAAAAATTTAAAGATGGGTGGGCCCACTGAAAGGGCTCAACAATTAACACCATTGTCTCCTCTTCCAGAGAACATGGGATCAACTACCAGCAACTATGTGGTGGCCCATCTCAAGTTGCAGGGGATCAGACAGACAGACAGACAGACAGAGATAAGGATGGCAGTCCTGCCTGATTTTTCTTTCTTTCTTATCCTTTTTAAAATTGTTTATTTATTTATTTATTTATTCATTAATTAATTAATTAATTTATTTATTTATTTATTTATTAGATATAAGTACACTGTAGCTGTCTTCAGACTCTCCAGAAGAGGGTGTCAGATTCTGGATAATCTATATCCGTCTTATGATCTGCATATGATGTACATAAACACAGCCTCACATATACTTCTAAAAATTTAAAGATGGTTGGGGCCACTGAAAGTGCTCAACAATTAACAGCATTGTCTCATCTTCCAGAGGACCTGGGATCAACTACCAGCACCTATATTGTGGCCCATCTCCAGTTCCAGGGGATCAGACAGACATACATACAGACAGACAGACAAGGATTGCAGGCCTGCCTGGTTTTTCTTTCTTCTTATACATTTTAAAAATGTTTATTTATTTATATATATATTCATTAGATATAAGTACACTGTAGCTGTCTTCAGACACTTCAGAAGAGGGTGTCATATTCTGGAGAATCTAAATCCCTCTTATGGTCTGCATATGATGTACATAAACACAGCCTCACATATATTTCTAAAAATTTAAAGAAGGGTGGGGCCACTCTAAAAGCTCAACAATTAACAGCATTGTCTCCTCTTCCAGAGTACCTGGGATCAACTACCAGCAACTATATGGTGGCCCATCTCCAGTTCCAGGGGATCAGACAGACAGACATACAGACAGTGATAAGGATGGCAGGCCTGCCTGGTCTTTCTTTCTTTCTTATCCTTTTTTAAAAAATGTTTATTTATATATTTATTTATGTATTTATTAGATATATGTACACTGTAGCTGTCTTCAGACACTCCAGAAGAGGGTGTCAGATTCTGGAGAATCTAAATCCCTCTTATTGTCTGCATATTCGGTACATAAACACAGCCTCTCATATACTTCTAAAAATTTAAAGATGGGTGGGGCCACAGAGAGGGCTCAACAATTAACAGCATTGTCTCCTCTTTCAGAGAACCTGGGATAAACTACCAGCACCTTATGGTGGCCCATCTCCAGTTCCAGAGGATCAGACAGACAGACAGACAGAGAGACAGAGATATGGATGGCAGGCCTTCCTGGTCTTTCTGTATTTCTTATACTTTTTAAAAAATGTTTATTTATTTATTTATTTATTTATGTATTTATTAGATATAAGTACATTGTAGCCGTCTTCAGACACTCCAGAAGAGGGTGTCAGATTCTAGAGAATCTAAATCCCTCTTATGGTCTGAATATGATGTACATAAACACAGCCTCACATATACCGCTAAATATTTAAAAATAGGTGGGGCCACTGAAAGGACTCAACAATTAAGAGCATTGTCTCCTCTTCCAGAGAACCTGGGATCAACTACCAGCACCTAAAAGGTGGCCCATCACCAGTTCCAGGGGATCAGACAGACAGACAGACAGACAGAGATAAGGAGGGCAGACCTGCCTGGTTTATCTTTCTTTCTTATCCTTTTAAAATAATGTTTATTTATTTATTTATTTATTTATTTATTTATTTATTTATTTATTTATTTATTCATTTATTCATTTATTTATGTATTTATTAGATATAAGTACACTGTAGTTGTCTTCAGACACTCCAGAAGTGGGTGTCAGATTCTGGAGAATCTAAATCCCTCTTATGGTCTGCATATGATGTACGTAAACACAGCCTAACATATACTTCTAAAAATTTAAAGATAGGTGGAGCCACTGAAAGGGCTCAACAATTAACAGCATTGTCTCTTCTTCCAGAGGACATGGGATCAACTACCAGCAACTATATTGTGGCCCATCTCCAGTTCCAGGCGATCAGACAGACAGACATACAGACAGACAGACAAGGATTGCAGGCCTGCCTGGTTTTTCTTTCTTCTTATACATTTTAAAAATGTTTATTTATTTATATATATATTTATTAGATATAAGTACACTGTAGCTGTCTTCAGACACTTCAGAAGAGGGTGTCATATTCTGGAGAATCTAAATCCCTCTTATGGACTGCATATGATGTACATAAACACAGCCTCACATATACTTCTAAAAATTTAAAGAAGGGTGGGGCCACTCTAAAAGCTCAACAATTAACAGCATTGTCTCCTCTTCCAGAGTACCTGGGATCAACTACCAGCAACTATATGGTGGTTCATCTCCAGTTCCAGAGGATCAGACAGACAGACATACAGACAGTGATAAGGATGGCAGGCCTGCCTGGTCTTTCTTTCTTTCTTATCCTTTTTTAAAAAATGTTTATTTATATATTTATTTATGTATTTATTAGATATAAGTACACTGTAGCTGTCTTCAGACACTCCAGAAGAGGGTGTCAGATTCTGGAGAATCTAAATCCCTCTTATGGTCTGTATATGATGTACATAAACAAAGCCTCACATATACTTCTAAAAATTTAAAGATGTGTGGGGCCACTGAGAGGGCTCAACAATTAACAGCATTGTCTCCTCTTTCAGAGAACCTGGGATAAACTACCAGCACCTTATGGTGGCCCATCTCCAGTTCCAGTGGATCAGACAGACAGACAGAGAGACAGAGAGACAGAGATAAGGATGGCAGGTCTGCCTGGTCTTTCTTTATTTCTTATACTTTTTAAAAAATGTTTATTTATTTATTTATTTATTTATTTATTTACTTATGTATTTATTAGATATAAGTACACTGTAGCCGTCTTCAGACACTCCAGAAGAGGGTGTCAGATTCTAGAGAATCTAAATCCCTCTTATGGTCTGAATATGATGTACATAAACACAGCCTCACATATACTTCTAAAAATTATAAATAGGTGGGGCCACTGAAAGGACTCAACAATTAAAAGCATTGTCTCCTCTTCCAGAGAACCTGGGATCAACTACCAGCACCTAAAAGGTGGCCATTCTCCAGTTCCAGGGAATCAGACAGACAGACAGACAGACAGTGATAAGGATGGCAGGCCTGCCTGGTCTATCTTTCTTTCTTATCCTTTTTTAAAAAAATGTTTATTTATTTATTTATTTATTTATTATTAGATATAAGTACACTGTAGCTGTTCAGACACTCCAGAAGAGGGTGTCAGATTCTGGAGAATCTAAATCCCTCTTATGGTCTGCATATGATGTACAAAAACACAGCCTCACATATACTTCTAAAAATTAAAGAAAGGTGGGGCCACTCTAAAAGCTCAACAATTAACAGCATTGTCTCCTCTTTCAGAGTACCTGGGATCAACTACCAGCAACTATATGGTGTCCCATCTCCAGTTCCAGGGGATCAGACAGACAGACATACAGACAGTGATAAGGATGGCAGGCCTGCCTGGTCTTTCTTTCTTTCTTATCCTTTTTAAAAAAATGTTTATTTATTTATTTATTTATTTATTTATTTATTTATTTATGTATTTATTAGATATAAGTACATTGTAGCCGTCTTCAGGCACTCCAGAAGAGGGTGTCAGATTCTAGAGAATCTAAATCCCTCTTATGGTCTGAATATGATGTACATAAACACAGCCTCACATATACCGCTAAATATTTAAAAATAGGTGGGGCCACTGAAAGGACTCAACAATTAAGAGCATTGTCTCCTCTTCCAGAGAACCTGGGATCAACTACCAGCACCTAAAAGGTGGCCCATCACCAGTTCCAGGGGATCAGACAGACAGACAGACAGACAGAGATAAGGAGGGCAGACCTGCCTGGTTTATCTTTCTTTCTTATCCTTTTAAAATAATGTTTATTTATTTATTTATTTATTTATTCATTTATTCATTTATTTATGTATTTATTAGATATAAGTACACTGTAGTTGTCTTCAGACACTCCAGAAGTGGGTGTCAGATTCTGGAGAATCTAAATCCCTCTTATGGTCTGCATATGATGTACGTAAACACAGCCTAACATATACTTCTAAAAATTTAAAGATAGGTGGAGCCACTGAAAGGGCTCAACAATTAACAGCATTGTCTCTTCTTCCAGAGGACATGGGATCAACTACCAGCAACTATATTGTGGCCCATCTCCAGTTCCAGGCGATCAGACAGACAGACATACAGACAGACAGACAAGGATTGCAGGCCTGCCTGGTTTTTCTTTCTTCTTATACATTTTAAAAATGTTTATTTATTTATATATATATTTATTAGATATAAGTACACTGTAGCTGTCTTCAGACACTTCAGAAGAGGGTGTCATATTCTGGAGAATCTAAATCCCTCTTATGGACTGCATATGATGTACATAAACACAGCCTCACATATACTTCTAAAAATTTAAAGAAGGGTGGGGCCACTCTAAAAGCTCAACAATTAACAGCATTGTCTCCTCTTCCAGAGTACCTGGGATCAACTACCAGCAACTATATGGTGGTTCATCTCCAGTTCCAGAGGATCAGACAGACAGACATACAGACAGTGATAAGGATGGCAGGCCTGCCTGGTCTTTCTTTCTTTCTTATCCTTTTTTAAAAAATGTTTATTTATATATTTATTTATGTATTTATTAGATATAAGTACACTGTAGCTGTCTTCAGACACTCCAGAAGAGGGTGTCAGATTCTAGAGAATCTAAATCCCTCTTATGGTCTGAATATGATGTACATAAACACAGCCTCACATATACTTCTAAAAATTATAAATAGGTGGGGCCACTGAAAGGACTCAACAATTAAAAGCATTGTCTCCTCTTCCAGAGAACCTGGGATCAACTACCAGCACCTAAAAGGTGGACATTCTCCAGTTCCAGGGGATCAGACAGACAGACAGACAGACAGTGATAAGGATGGCAGGCCTGCCTGGTCTATCTTTCTTTCTTATCCTTTTTTAAAAAAATGTTTATTTATTTATTTATTTATTTATTATTAGATATAAGTACACTGTAGCTGTTCAGACACTCCAGAAGAGGGTGTCAGATTCTGGAGAATCTAAATCCCTCTTATGGTCTGCATATGATGTACAAAAACACAGCCTCACATATACTTCTAAAAATTAAAGAAAGGTGGGGCCACTCTAAAAGCTCAACAATTAACAGCATTGTCTCCTCTTCCAGAGTACCTGGGATCAACTACCAGCAACTATATGGTGTCCCATCTCCAGTTCCAGGGGATCAGACAGACAGACATACAGACAGTGATAAGGATGGCAGGCCTGCCTGGTCTTTCTTTCTTTCTTATCCTTTTTAAAAAAATGTTTATTTATTTATTTATTTATTTATGTATTTATTAGATATAAGTACACTGTAGCTGTCTTCAGACACTCCAGAAGAGGGTGTCAGATTCTGGAGAATCTAAATCCCTCTTATGGTCTGCATATGATGTACATAAACAGAGCCTCACATATACTTCTAAAAATTTAAAGATGTGTGGGGCCACTGAGAGGGCTCAACAATTAACAGCATTGTCTCCTCTTTCAGAGAACCTGGGATAAACTACCAGCACCTTATGGTGACCCATCTCCAGTTCCAGTGGATCAGACAGACAGACAGACAGACAGACAGAGAGACAGAGATAAGGATGGCAGGTCTGCCTGGTCTTTCTTTATTTCTTATACTTTTTAAAAAATGTTTATTTATTTATTTATTTATTTATTTATTTATTTATTTATTTATTTATGTATTTATTAGATATAAGTACATTGTAGCCGTTTTCAGACACTCCAGAAGAGGGTGTCAGATTCTAGAGAATCTAAATCCTTCTTATGGTCTGAATATGATGTACATAAACACAGCCTCACATATACTTCTAAAAATTATAAATAGGTGGGGCCACTGAAAGGACTCAACAATTAACAGCATTGTCTCCTCTTCCAGAGAACCTGGGATCAACTACCAGCACCTAAAAGGTGGCCCATCTCCAGTTCCAGGGGATCAGACATACAGACAGACAGACACTGATAAGGATGGCAGGCCTGCCTGGTCTTTCTTTCTTTCTTATCCTTTTTTTAAAAAAATGTTTATTTATTTATTTATTTATTTATTTATTTATTTATTATTAGATATAAGTACACTGTAGCTGTTCAGACACTCCAGAAGAGGGTGTCAGATTCTGGAGAATCTAAATCCCTCTTATGGTCTGCATATGATGTACATAAACACAGCCTCACATATAATTCTAAAAATTTAAAGAAGGGTTTGGCCACTCTAAAAGCTCAACAATTAACAGCATTGTCTCCTCTTCCAAAGTACTTGGGATCAACTACCAGCAACTATATGGTGGCCCATCTCCAGTTCCAGGGGATCAGACAGAGAGACATACAGACAGTGATAAGGATGGCAGGCCTGCCTGGTCTTTCTTTCTTTCTTATCCTTTTTTAAAAAAATGTTTATTTATATATTTATTTATGTATTTATTAGATATATGTACACTGTAGCTGCTTTCAGACACTCCAGAAGAGGGTGTCAGATTCTGGAGAATCTAAATCCCTCTTATGGTCTGCATATGATGTACATAAACACAGCCTCACATATACTTCTAAAAATTTAAAGATGGTTGGGGCCACTGAAAGTGCTCAACAATTAACAGCATTGTCTCCTCTTCCAGAGGACCTGGGATCAACTACCAGCACCTATATTGTGGCCCATCTCCAGTTCCAGGGGATCAGACAGACATACATACATACAGACAGACAAGGATTGCAGGCCTGCCTGGTTTTTCTTTCTTCTTATACATTTTAAAAATGTTTATTTATTTATATATATATTTATTAGATATAAGTACACTGTAGCTGTCTTCAGACACTTCTGAAGAGGGTGTCATATTCTGGAGAATCTAAATCCCTCTTATGGACTGCATATGATGTACATAAACACAGCCTCACATATACTTCTAAAAATTTAAAGAAGGGTGGGGCCACTCTAAAAGCTCAACAATTAACAGCATTGTCTCCTCTTCCAGAGTACCTGGGATCAACTACCAGCAACTATATGGTGTCCCATCTCCAGTTCCAGGGGATCAGACAGACAGACATACAGACAGTGATAAGGATGGCAGGCCTGCCTGGTCTTTCTTTCTTTCTTATCCTTTTAAAAAAAATGTTTATTTATTTATTTATTTATTTATTTATGTATTTATTAGATATAAGTACACTGTAGCTGTCTTCAGACACTCCAGAAGAGGGTGTCAGATTCTGGAGAATGAAAATCCCTCTTATGGTCTAATATGATGTACATAAACAGAGCCTCACATATACTTCTAAAAATTTAAAGATGGTTGGGGCCACTGAAAGGGCTCAACAATTAACAGCATTGTCTCCTCTTCCAGAGGACCTGGGATCAACTACCAGCACCTATATTGTGGCCCATCTCCAGTTCCAGGGGATCAGACAGACATACATACAGACAGACAGACAAGGATTGCAGGCCTGCCTGGTTTTTCTTTCTTCTTATACATTTTAAAAATGTTTATTTATTTATATGTATATTTATTAGATATAAGTACACTGTAGCTGTCTTCAGACACTTCAGAAGAGGGTGTCATATTCTGGAGAATCTAAATCCCTTCTATGGTCTGCATATGATGTACATAAACACAGCCTCACATATACTTCTAAAAATTTAAAGAAGGGTGGGGCCACTCTAAAAGCTCAACAATTAACAGCATTGTCTCCTCTTCCAGAGTACCTGGGATCAACTACCAGCAACTATATGGTGGTCCATCTCCAGTTCCAAGGGATCAGACAGACAGACATACAGACAGTGATAAGGATGGCAGGCCTGCCTAGTCTTTCTTTCTTTTTTATCGTTTTTTAAAAAATGTTTATTTATTTATTTATTTATTTATTTATGTATTTATTAGATATAAGTACACTGTAGCTGTCTTCAGACACTCCAGAAGAGGGTGTCAGATTCTGGAGAATCTAAATCCATCTTATGGTCTGCATATGATGTACATAAACAGAGCCTCACATATACTTCTAAAAATTTAAAGATGTGTGGGGCCACTGAGAGGGCTCAACAATTAACAGCATTGTCTCCTCTTTCAGAGAACCTGGGTTTAAAGTACAGGCACCTTATGGTGGCCCATCTCCAGTTCCAGTGGATCAGACAGACAGACAGACAGACAGACAGAGAGACAAAGATAAGGATGGCAGGTCTGCCTGGTCTTTCTTTATTTCTTATACTTTTTAAAAAATGTTTATTTATATATTTAATTATTTATGTATTTATTAGATATAAGTACATTGTAGCCGTCTTCAGACACTCCAGAAGAGGGTGTCAGATTCTAGAGAATCTAAATCCCTCTTATGGTCTGAATATGATGTACATAAACACAGCCTCACATATACGTCTAAAAATTATAAATAGGTGGGGCCACTGAAAGGACTCAACAATGAACAGCATTGTCTCCTCTTCCAGAGAACCTGGGATCAACTACCAGCACCTAAAAGGTGGCCCATCTCCAGTTCCAGGGGATCAGACAGACAGACAGAAAGACAGTGATAAGGATGGCAGGCCTGCCTGGTCTTTCTTTCTTTCTTATCCTTTTTTTTAAAAAATGTTTATTTATTTATTTATTTATTTATTTATTATTAGATATAAGTACACTGTAGCTGTTCAGACACTCCAGAAGAGGGTGTCAGATTCTGGAGAATCTAAATCTCTCTTATGGTCTGCATATGATGTACATAAACACAGCCTCACATATAATTCTAAAAATTTAAAGAAGGGTTGGAGCACTCTAAAAGCTCAACAATTAACAGCATTGTCTCCTCTTCCAGAGTACTTGGGATCAGTTACCAGCAACTATATGGTGGCCCATCTTTAGTTCCAGGGGATCAGATAGACAGACATACAGACAGTGATAAGGATGGCAGGCCTGCCTGGTCTTTCTTTCTTTCTTATCCTTTTTAAAAAAATGTTTATTTATATATTTATTTATGTATTTATTAGATATAAGTACACTGTAGCTGTCTTCAGACACCCCAGAAGAGGGTGTCGATTCTGGAGAATCTAAATCCCTCTTATGGTCTGCATATGATGTACATAAACACAGCCTCACATATACTTCTAAAAATTTAAAGATGTGTGGGGCAAATGAGAGGGCTCAACAAGTAACAGCATTGTCTCCTCTTTCAGAAACCTGGGATAAACTACCAGCACCTTATGGTGGCCCATCTCCAGTTCCAGTGGATCAGACAGACAGACAGACAGACAGAGAGACAGAGATAAGGATGGCAGGCCTGCCTGGTCTTTCTTTATTTCTTATACTTTTTAAAAAATGTTTATTTATTTATTTATTTATTTATTTATTTATTTATTTATTTATTTATTAGATATAAGTACACTGTAGCCGTCTTCAGACACTCCAGAAGAGGGTGTCAGATTCTAGAGAATCTAAATCCCTCTTATGGTCTGAATATGATGTACATAAACACAGCCTCACATATACTTCTAAAAATTATAAATATGTGGGGCCACTGAAAGCACTCAACAATTAACAGCATTGTCTCCTCTTCCAGAGAACCTGGGATCAACTACCAGCACCTAAAAGGTGGCCCATCTCCAGTTCCAGGGGATCAGACAGACAGAGAGACAGACAGTGATAAGGATGGCAGGCCTGCCTGGTCTTTCTTTCTTATCTTTTTTTTTAAAAGATGTTTATTTATTTATTTATTTATTTATTTATTTATTTATTTATTTATTATTAAATATAAGTACACTGTAGCTGTTCAGACACTCCAGAAGAGGGTGTCATATTCTGGAGAATCTAAATCCCACTTATGGTATGCATATGATGTACATAAACACAGCCTCACATATACTTCTAAAAATTTAAAGAAGGGTGGGGCCACTCTAAAAGCTCAACAATTAACAGCATTGTCTCCTCTTCCAGAGTACCTGGGATCAACTACCAGCAACTATATGGTGGCCCATCTCCAGTTCCAGGGGATCAGACAGACAGACATACAGACAGTGATAAGGATGGCAGGCCTGCCTGGTCTTTCTTTCTTTCTTATCCTTTTTAAAAAAATGTTTATTTATATATTTATTTATGTATTTATTAGATATATGTACACTGTAGCTGCTTTCAGACACTCCAGAAGAGGGTGTCAGATTCTGGAGAATCTAAATCCCTCTTATGGTCTGCATATTCGGTACATAAACACAGCCTTGCATGTACTTCTAAAAATTTAAAGATGTGTGGGGCCACTGAGAGGGCTCAACAATTAACAGCATTGTCTCCTCTTTCAGAGAACCTGGGATAAACTACCAGCACCTTATGGTGGCCCATCTCCAGTTCCAGGGGATCAGACAGACAGGCAGACAGAGAGACAGAGATATGGATGGCAGGCCTGCCTGGTCTTTCTTTATTTCTTATATTTTAAAAAAATGTTTATATTTTATTTACTTATTTATTTATTTATTTATTTATTTATTTATGTATTTATTAGATATAAGTACACTGTAGCCGTCTTCAGAAACTCAAGAAGAGGGTGTCAGATTCTAGAGAATCTAAATCCCTCTTATGGTCTGAATATGATGTACATAAACACAGCCTCACATATACTTCTAAAAATTATAAATACGTGGGGCCACTGAAAGGACTCAACAATTTACAGCATTGTCTCCTCTTCCAGAGAACCTGGGATCAACTACCAGCACCTAAAAGGTGGCCCATCTCCAGTTCCAGAGGATCAGACAGAAAGACAGACAGACAGTGATAAGGATGGCAGGCCTGCCTGGTCTTTCTTTCTTTCTTATCCTTTTTTTTTAAAATGTTCTTTTATTTATTTATTTATTTATTTATTTATTTATTTATTTATTTATTTATTATTTGATATAAGTACACTGTAGCTGTTCAGACACTCCAGAAGAGGGTGTCAGATTCTGGAGAATCTAAATCCCTCTTATGGTCTGCATATGATGTACATAAACACAGCCTCACATATACTTCTAAAAATTTAAAGAAGGGTTGGGCCACTCTAAAAGCTCAACAATTAACAGCATTGTCTCCTCTTCCAGAGTACCTGGGATCAACTACCATCAACTATATGGTGGCCCATCTCCAGTTCCAGGGGATCAGACAGACAGACATACAGACAGTGATAAGGATGGCAGGCCTGCCTAGTCTTTCTTTCTTTTTTATCCTTTTTTAAAAAATGTTTATTTATTTATTTATTTATGTATTTATTAGATATAAGTACACTGTAGTTGTCTTCAGACACTCCAGAAGAGGGTGTCAGATTCTGGAGAATCTAAATCCCTCTTATGGTCTGCATATGATGTACATAAACAGAGCCTCACATATACTTCTAAAAATTTAAAGATGTGTGGGGCCACTGAGAGGGCTCAACAATTAACAGCATTGTCTCCTCTTTCAGAGAACCTGGGATAAACTACCAGCACCTTATGGTGGCCCATCTCCAGTTCCAGTGGATCAGACAGACAGACAGACAGACAGAGAGACAGAGATAAGGATGGCAGGTCTGCCTGGTCTTTCTTTATTTCTTATACTTTTTAAAAAATGTTTATTTATATATTTATTTATTTATGTATTTATTAGATATAAGTACATTGTAGCCGTCTTCAGACACTCCAGAAGAGGGTGTAAGATTCTAGAGAATCTAAATCCCTCTTATGGTCTGAATATGATGTACATAAACACAGCCTCACATATACGTCTAAAAATTATAAATAGGTGGGGCCACTGAAAGGACTCAACAATTAACAGCATTGTCTCCTCTTCCAGAGAACCTGGGATCAACTACCAGCACCTAAAAGGTGGCCCATCTCCAGTTCCAGGGGATCAGACAGACAGACAGACAGACAGTGATAAGGATGGCAGGCCTGCCTGGTCTTTCTTTCTTTCTTATCCTTTTTTTAAAAAAATGTTTATTTATTTATTTATTTATTTATTTATTTATTTATTTATTTATTATTAGATATAAGTACACTGTAGCTGTTCAGACACTCCAGAAGAGGGTGTCAGATTCTGGAGAATCTAAATCTCTCTTATGGTCTGCATATGATGTACATAAACACAGCCTCACATATAATTCTAAAAATTTAAAGAAGGGTTGGAGCACTCTAAAAGCTCAACAATTAACAGCATTGTCTCCTCTTCCAGAGTACTTGGGATCAGTTACCAGCAACTATATGGTGGCCCATCTCCAGTTCCAGGGGATCAGACAGACAGACATACAGACAGTGATAAGGATGGCAGGCCTGCCTGGTCTTTCTTTCATTCTTATCCTTTTTAAAAAAATGTTTATTTATATATTTATTTATGTATTTATTAGATATAATTACACTGTAGCTGTCTTCAGACACCCCAGAAGAGGGTGTCGATTCTGGAGAATCTAAATCCCTCTTATGGTCTGCATATGATGTACATAAACACAGCCTCACATATACTTCTAAAAATTTAAAGATGTGTGGGGCAAATGAGAGGGCTCAACAAGTTACAGCATTGTCTCCTCTTTCAGAAACCTGGGATAAACTACCAGCACCTTATGGTGGCCCATCTCCAGTTCCAGGGGATCACACAGACAGACAGACAGACAGAGAGACAGAGATAAGGATGGCAGGCCTGCCTGGTCTTTCTTTATTTCTTATACTTTTTAAAAAATGTTTATTTATTTATTTATTTATTTATTTATTTATTTATTTATTAGATATAAGTACACTGTAGCCGTCTTCAGACACTCCAGAAGAGGGTGTCAGATTCTAGAGAATCTAAATCCCTCTTATGGTCTGAATATGATGTACATAAACACAGCCTCACATATACTTCTAAAAATTATAAATATGTGGGGCCACTGAAAGCACTCAACAATTAACAGCATTGTCTCCTCTTCCAGAGAACCTGGGATCAACTACCAGCACCTAAAAGGTGGCCCATCTCCAGTTCCAGGGGATCAGACAGACAGAGAGACAGACAGTGATAAGGATGGCAGGCCTGCCTGGTCTTTCTTTCTTATCCTTTTTTTAAAAAAATGTTTATTTATTTATTTATTTATTTATTTATTTATTTATTTATTTATTTATTATTAAATATAAGTACACTGTAGCTGTTCAGACACTCCAGAAGAGGGTGTCATATTCTGGAGAATCTAAATCCCACTTATGGTATGCATATGATGTACATAAACACAGCCTCACATATACTTCTAAAAATTTAAAGAAGGGTGGGGCCACTCTAAAAGCTCAACAATTAACAGCATTGTCTCCTCTTCCAGAGTACCTGGGATCAACTACCAGCAACTATATGGTGGCCCATCTCCAGTTCCAGGGGATCAGACAGAGAGACATACAGACAGTGATAAGGATGGCAGGCCTGCCTGGTCTTTCTTTCTTTATTATCCTTTTTAAAAAAATGTTTATTTATATATTTATTTATGTATTTATTAGATATATGTACACTGTAGCTGCTTTCAGACACTCCAGAAGAGGGTGTCAGATTCTGGAGAATCTAAATCCCTCTTATGGTCTGCATATGATGTACATAAACACAGCCTCGCATATACTTCTAAAAATTTAAAGATGTGTGGGGCCACTGAGAGGGCTCAACAATTAACAGCATTGTCTCCTCTTTCAGAGAACCTGGAATAAACTACCAGCACCTTATGGTGGCCCATCTCCAGTTCCAGTGGATCAGACAGACAGACAGACAGACAGAGAGACAGAGATAAGGATGGCAGGCCTGCCTGGTCTTTCTTTATTTCTTATACTTTTTAAAAATTGTTTATTTATTTATTTATTTATTTATTTATTTATTAGATATAAGTACACTGTAGCCGTCTTCAGACACTCCAGAAGAGGGTGTCAGATTCTAGAGAATCTAAATCCCTCTTATGGTCTGAATATGATGTACATAAACACAGCCTCACATATACGTATAAAAATTATAAATAGGTGGGGCCACTGAAAGGACTCAACAATTAACAGCATTGTCTCCTCTTCCAGAGAAACTGGGATCAACTACCAGCACCTAAAATGTGGCCCATCTCCAGTTCCAGGGGATCAGACAGACAGACAGACAGACAGTGATAAGGATTTCAGGCCTGCCTGGTCTTTCTTTCTTTCTTATCCTTTTTAAAAAAAATGTTTGTTTATTTATTTATTTATTTATTTATTTATTTATTTATTTATCTATTATTAGATATAAGTACACTGTAGCTGTTCAGACACTCCAGAAGAGGGTGTCAGATTCTGGAGAATCGAAATCCCTCTTATGGTCTGCATATGATGTACATAAACACAGCCTCACATATACTTCTAAAAATTTAAAGAAGGGTGGGGCCACTCTAAAAGCTCAACAATTAACAGCATTGTCTCCTCTTCCAGAGTACCTGGGATCAACTACCAGCAACTATATGGTGGCCCATCTCCAGTTCCAGGGGATCAGACAGACAGACATACAAACAGTGATAAGGATGGCAGGCCTGCCTGGTCTTTCTTTCTTTCTTATCCTTTTAAAAAAATGTTTATTTATATATTTATGTATGTATTTATTAGATATATGTACACTGTAGCTGTCTTCAGACACTCCAGAAGAGGGTGTCAGATTCTGGAGAATCTAAATCCCTCTTATGGTCTGCATATTCGGTACATAAACACAGCCTTGCATGTACTTCTAAAAATTTAAAGATGTGTAGGGCCACTGAGAGGGCTCAACAATTAACAGCATTGTCTCCTCTTTCAGAGAACCTGGGATAAACTACCAGCACCTTATGGTGGCCCATCTCCAGTTCCAGGGGATCAGACAGACAGGCAGACAGAGAGACAGAGATATGGATGGCAGGCCTGCCTGGTCTTTCTTTATTTCTAATATTTTAAAAAAATGTTTATATTTTATTTATTTATTTATTTATTTATTTATTTATTTATTTATGTATTTATTAGATATAAGTACACTGTAGCCGTCTTCAGACACTCCAGAAGAGGGTGTCAGATTCTAGAGAATCTAAATCCCTCTTATGGTCTGAATATGATGTACATAAACACAGCCTCACATATACTTCTAAAAATTATAAATACGTGGGGCCACTGAAAGGACTCAACAATTTACAGCATTGTCTCCTCTTCCAGAGAACCTGGGATCAACTACCAGCACCTAAAAGGTGGCCCATCTCCAGTTCCAGAGGATCAGACAGAAAGACAGACAGACAGTGATAAGGATGGCAGGCCTGCCTGGTCTTTCTTTCTTTCTTATCCTTTTTTTAAAAAAATGTTCTTTTATTTATTTATTTATTTATTTATTTATTTATTTATTTATTTATTATTAGATATAAGTACACTGTAGCTGTTCAGACACTCCAGAAGAGGTTGTCAGATTCTGGAGAATCTAAATCCCTCTTATGGTCTGCATATGATGTACATAAACACAGCCTCACATATACTTCTAAAAATTTAAAGAAGGGTGGGGCCACTCTAAAAGCTCAACAATTAACAGCATTGTCTCCTCTTCCAGAGTACCTGGGATCAACTACCATCAACTATATGGTGGCCCATCTCCAGTTCCAGGGGATCAGACAGACAGACAGACAGACAGTGATAAGGATGGCAGGCCTGCCTGGTCTTTCTTTCTTTCTTATCCTTTTTAAAAAAATGTTTATTTATATATTTATTTATGTATTTATTAGATATATGTACACTGTAGCTGCTTTCAGACACTCCAGAAGAGGGTGTCAGATTCTGGAGAATCTAAATCCCTCTTATGGTCTGCATATGATGTACATAAACACAGCCTCGCATATACTTCTAAAAATTTAAAATGTGTGGGGCCACTGAGAGGGCTCAACAATTAACAGCATTGTCTCCTCTTTCAGAGAACCTGGGATAAACTACCAGCACCTTATGGTGGCCCATCTCCAGTTCCAGTGGATCAGACAGACAGACAGACAGACAGAGAGACAGAGATAAGGATGGCAGGCCTGCCTGGTCTTTCTTTATTTCTTATACTTTTTAAAAATTGTTTATTTAATTATTTATTTATTTATTTATTTATTTATTTATTAATTAGATATAAGTACACTGTAGCCGTCTTCAGACACTCCAGAAGAGGGTGTCAGATTCTAGAGAATCTAAATCCCTCTTATTGTCTGAATATGATGTACATAAACACAGCCTCACATATACGTCTAAAAATTATAAATAGGTGGGGCCACTGAAAGGACTCAACAATTAACAGCATTGTCTCCTCTTACAGAGAACCTGGGATCAACTACCTGCAACTATATGGTGGCCCATCTCCACTCCCAGGGGATCAGACAGACAGACAGACAGACAAGGATAAGGATGGCAGGCCAGCCTGGTCTTTCTTTCTTTCTTACCCTTTTAAAAAAAATATTTATTTATTTATTTATTTATTTATTTATTTATTTATTTATTTATTTATTTATTTATTAGATATAAGTACACTGTAGCTGTTCAGACACTCCAGAAGAGGGTGTCAGATTCTGGAGAATCTAAATCCCTCTTATGGTCTGCATATGATGTACATAAACACAGCCTCACATATACTTCTAAAAATTTAAAGAAGGGTGGGGCCACTCTAAAAGCTCAACAATTAACAGCATTGTCTCCTCTTCCAGAGTACCTGGGATCAACTACCAGCAACTATATGGTGGCCCATCTCCAGTTCCAGGGGATCAGACAGACAGACATACAGACAGTGATAAGGATGGCAGGCCTGCCTGGTCTTTCTTTCTTTCTTATCCTTTTAAAAAAATGTTTATTTATATATTTTTGTATGTATTTAATAGATATATGTACACTGTAGCTGTCTTCAGACACTCCAGAAGAAGGTGTCAGAATCTGGAGAATCTAAATCCCTCTTATGGTCTGCATATTCGGTACATAAACACAGCCTTGCATGTACTTCTAAAAATTTAAAGATGTGTGGGGCCACTGAGAGGGCTCAACAATTAACAGCATTGTCTCCTCTTTCAGAGAACCTGGGATAAACTACCAGCACCTTATGGTGGCCCATCTCCAGTTCCAGGGGATCAGACAGACAGACAGACAGAGAGACAGAGATATGGATGGCAGGCCTGCCTGGTCTTTCTTATTTCTTATATTTTAAAAAAATTTTTATATTTTATTTATTTATTTATTTATTTATGTATTTATTAGATATAAGTACACTGTAGCCGTCTTCAGACACTCCAGAAGAGGGTGTCAGATTCTAGAGAATCTAAATCCCTCTTATGGTCTGAATATGATGTACATAAACACAGCCTCACATATACTTCTAAAAATTATAAATAGGTGGTGCCACTGAAAGGACTCAACAATTAACAGCATTGTCTCCTCTTCCAGAGAACCTGGGATCAACTACCAGCACCTAAAAGGTGGCCCATCTCCAGTTCCAGGGGATCAGACAGAAAGACAGACAGACAGAGATAAGGATGGCAGGCCTGCCTGGTCTTTCTTTCTTTCTTATCCTTTTTTTAAAAAAATGTTCGTTTGTTTATTTATTTATTTATTTATTTATTTATTTATTTATTTATTAGATATAAGTACACTGTAGCTGTTCAGACACTCCAGAAGAGGGTGTCAGATTCTGGAGAATCTAAATCCCTCTTTTGGTCTTCATATGATGTACATAAACACAGCCTCACATATACTTCTAAAAATTTATAGAAGGGTGGGGCCACTCTAAAAGCTCAACAATTAACAGCATTGTCTCCTCTTCCAGAGTACCTGGGATCAACTACCAGCAACTATATGGTGGCCCATCTCCAGTTCCAGGGGATCAGACAGACAGACATACAGACAGTGATAAGGATGGCAGGCCTGCCTGGTCTTTCTTTCTTTCTTATCCTTTTTAAAAAATGTTTATTTATATATTTATTTATGTATTTATTAGATATATGTACACTGTAGCTGCTTTCAGACACTCCAGAAGAGGGTGTCAGATTCTGGAGAATCTAAATCCCTGTTATGGTCTGCATATGATGTATATAAACACAGCCTCGCATATACTTCTAAAAATTTAAAGATGTGTGGGGCCACTGAGAGGGCTCAACAATTAACAGCATTGTCTCCTCTTTCAGAGAACCTGGGATAAACTACCAGCACCTTATGGTGGCCCATCTCCAGTTCCAGTGGATCAGACAGACAGACAGACAGACAGAGAGACAGAGATAAGGATGGCAGGCCTGCCTGGTCTTTTTTTATTTCTTATACTTTCTAAAAAATGTTAATTTATTTATTTATTTATTTATTTATTTATTTATTTATTTATTTATGTATTTATTAGATATAAGTACACTGTAGCCGTCTTCAGACACTCCAGAAGAGGGTGTCAGATTCTGGAGAATCTAAATCCCTCTTATGTTCTGAATATGATGTACATAAACACAGCCTCACATATACTTCTAAAAATTATAAATAGGTGGGGCCACTGAAAGGACTCAACAATTAACAGCATTGTCTCCTCTTCCAGAGAAACTGGGATCAACTACCAGCACCTAAAATGTGGCCCATCTCCAGTTCCAGGGGATCAGACAGACAGACAGACAGACAGTGATAAGGATTTCAGGCCTGCCTGGTCTTTCTTTCTTTCTTATCCTTTTTAAAAAAAATGTTTGTTTATTTATTTATTTATTTATTTATTTATTTATTTATTTATTATTAGATATAAGTACACTGTAGCTGTTCAGACACTCCAGAAGAGGGTGTCAGATTCTGGAGAATCTAAATCCCTCTTATGGTCTGCATATGATGTACATAAACACAGCCTCACATATACTTCTAAAAATTTAAAGAAGGGTGGGGCCACTCTAAAAGCTCAACAATTAACAGCATTGTCTCCTCTTCCAGAGGACCTGGGATCAACTACCAGCAACTATATGGTGGCCCATCTCCAGTTCCAGGGGATCAGACAGGCAGACATACAGACAGTGATAAGGATGGCAGGCCTGCCTGATCTTTCTTTCTTTCTTATCCTTTTTAAAAAAATGTTTATTTATATATTTATTTATGTATTTATTAGATATAAGTACACCGTAGCTGTCTTCAGACACTCCAGAAGAGGGTGTCAGATTCTGGAGAATCTAAATCCCTTTTATGGTCTGCATATGATGTACATAAACACATCCTCACATATACTTCTAAAAATTTAAAGCTGTGTGGGGCCACTGAAAGGGCTCAACAATTAACAGCATTGTCTCCTCTTTCAGAGAACCTGGGATAAACTACCAGCACCTTATGGTGGCCCATCTCCAGTTCCAGTGGATCAGACAGACAGACAGACAGAGAGACAGAGATATGGATGGCAGGCCTGACTGGTCTTTCTTTATTTCTTATACTTTTAAAAAAATGTTTATTTATTCATTTATTTATTTATTTATGTATTTATTAGATATAAGTACACTGTAGCCGTCTTCAGACACTCCAGAAGATGGTGTCAGATTCTGGAGAATCTAAATCCCTCTTATGGTCTGAATATGATGTACATAAACACAGCCTCACATATACTTGTAAAAATTAAAAATGGGTGGGGCCACTGAAAGGGCTCAACAATTAACAGCATTGTCTCCTCTTCCAGAGAAACTGGGATCAACTACCAGCACCTACAAGGTGGCCCATCTCCAGTTCCAGGGGATCAGACAGACAGACAGACAGACAGAGATAAGTATGGCAGGCCTGCCTTGTCTTTCTTTCTTTCTTATCCTTTTAAAATAATGTTTATTTATTTATTTATTTATTTATTTATTTATTTATTTATTTATATATGTATGTATTCATTAGATATAAGTACACTGTAGTTGTCTTCAGACAATCCAGAAGAGGGTGTCAGATACTGGAGAATCTAAATCCCTCTTATGGTCTGCATATGATGTACATAAACACAGCCTAACATATACTTCTAAAAATTTAAAGATAGGTGGAGCCACTGAAAGGGCTCAACAATTAATAGCATTGTCTCCTCTTCCAGAGAACCTGGGATCAACTAACAGCAACTATATGGTGGCCCATCTACAGTTCCAAGGGATCAGACAGTCTGACAGACAGACAGACTGACAGAGATTAGGATGGCAGGCCTGCCTGGTCTTTCTTTCTTTCTTATCCTTTTTAAAAAATGTTTATTTATTTATGTATTTATTAGATATAAGTACACTGTAGCTGTCTTCAGACACTCCAGAAGAGGGTGTCAGATTCTGGAGAATCTAAATCCCTCTTATGGTCTGCATATGATGTACATAAACACAGCCTCACATATACTACTAAAAATTTAACGATGGGTGGGGCCACTGAAAGCGCACAACAATTAACAGCATTGTCTCCTCTTCCAGAGAACCTGGGATCAACTACCAGCACCTATATGGTGGCCCATCTCCAGTTCCAGGGGATCAGAACGACTGACAGACAGACAGACAGAGATAAGGATGGTTGGCCTGCCTGGTCTTTCTTTTTTTCTTATCCGGTTTAAATAATGTTTATTTATTTTTTATTTATTTATTTATTTATTTATTTATTAGATATAAGTACACTGTAGCTGTCTTCAGACACTCCAAAAGAGGGTGTCAGATTCTGGAGAATCTAAATCCCTCTTATGGTCTGCATATGATGTACATAAATACAGCCTCACATATACTTCTAAATATTTAAAGATGGGTAGAGCCACTGATAGGGCTCAACAATTAACAGCATTGTCTCCTCTTCCAGAGAACCTGGGATCAACTACCAGCAACTTTATGGTAGCCCAAGTCCAGTTCCAGGGGATCAGACAGACAGACAGACAGACAGAGATAAGAATGGCAGGCCTGCCTGGTCTTTCTTTCTTTCTTATCCTTTTTAAAAAATGTTTATTTATTTATTTATTTATTTATCTATTTATTTATTAGATATAAGTACACTGTAGCTGTCTTCAGATACTCCAGAAGAGGGTGTCAGATTCTGGAGAATCTAAATCCCTCTTATGGTCTGCATATGATGTACATAAACACAGCCTCACATATACTTCTAAATATTTAAAGATGGGTAGGGCCACTGATAGGGCTCAACAATTAACAGCATTGTCTCCTCTTCCAGAGAACCTGGGATCAACTACCAGCAACTTTATGGTAGCCCAACTCCAGTTCCAGGGGATCAGACAGACAGACAGACAGACAGACAGAGATAAGGATGGCAGGCCTGCCTGGTCTTACTTTCTTTCTTATACTTTTTAAAAAATGTTTATTTATTTATTTATTTATTTATTTATTTATTATATATAAGTACACTGTAGCTGTCTTCAGTCACTCCAGTAGAGGGTGTCAGATTCTGGAGAATCTAAATCCTCTTATAATCTGAATATGATGTACATAAACACAGCCTCACATAAACTTCTAAATATTTAAAGAAGTGTGGGGCCACTGAAAGGGCTCAACAATTAACCGAATTGTCTCCTCTTCCAGAGAACCTTGGATCAACTACCAGCACAATATGGTGCCCCATCTCAAGTTCCCGGGGATCAGATAGACAGACAGACAGACAGAGAGACAGAGATAAGGATGGCAGGCCTGCCTGGTCTTTCTTTATTTCTTATACTTTTTAAAAAATGTTTATTTATTTATTTATTTATTTATTTATGTATTTATTAGATATAAGTACACTGTAGCTGTCTTCAGACACTCCAGAAGAGGGTGTCAGATTCTGGAGAATCTAAATCCCTCTTATGGTCTGCATATGATGTACATAAATACAGCCTCACATATACTTCTAAATATTTAAAGATGGGTAGAGCCACTGATAGGGCTCAACAATTAACAGCATTGTCTCCTCTTCCAGAGAACCTGGGATCAACTACCAGCAACTTTATGGTAGCCCAAGTCCAGTTCCAGGGGATCAGACAGACAGACAGACAGACAGAGATAAGGATGGCAGGCCTGCCTGGTCTTTCTTTCTTTCTTATCCTTTTTAAAAAATATTTATTTATTTATTTATTTATTTATTTATTTATTTATTTTTTTATGTATTTCTTAGATATAAGTACACTGTAGCTTTCTTTAGACACTCCAGAGGAGGGTGTCAGATTCTGGAGAATGAAAATCCCTCTTATGGTCTTCATAGGATGTACATAAACACAGCCTCACATATACTGAGCTGAGGTGTCACAGGCCAACTGCTGGAATTTCTGAGTACCACCTAGATTGAGAAAAGCTATGCTGTGGTTGCTTAATTTATGTATTTTATTATTTCTATTTGTTGTTTTGTTTTGTTTTATTTGTTTTTAGAGAAGTCCTCAGTCTGTACTCTGGCTGACCCAGGACTGCCTACTTGTGTTAATTAGGGTTTCACAGCTGAGAACAGACACCAAGAGCAAGGTAAGGCTTAGAAAACCCTACATTCAGTGGTGGCTCAAGCTCTTAATGAGAGCACTCTGTAGACAGAGGCAGTCAGTTTCTGAGTTCGAGGCCACCCTGGTGAAAGACAGGGCTAGGGTAGGGGCTAGGGTGAGGAAAGAAAGAAAGAAAAGAAACAAAGAAAGAAGAATAAAAAGTTTTTATAAAAGTTTTATAAAAAGTGTTAAAGTTTTTAAAAATTAAAAAAAAAAAAATACCAGATCACCATCACACAGCATTGGCTGTCTTCAGGTGTATCCTTTCAGCCTCCAAAACAAAAAACAATGGCTGGCTGTCTTCAGGTGTATCCTATTCTCGAGTCTTATTTCCAACCTTAGAGCTGGGCTGAGCTGCCTCATTATGTAATTGCAAACCTTCCTTGGTTTGTCTTTTCCATTTCTAAGACTAACAGGCCTTTTTCTATTTATTGAATATGCTCATGACTGTCCTTTAGATATAGTAAATATAACTGTTGCTTATAAAACTTGTTTTCTAGGAATTTTTAAAGGGCAATGGCAGAGTTTATTTATAAAAAAATATTTTGCATTTATTTATTTGTGTGAGTGATGAAGCTCAGGTCTTCAAACTCGTCAGGAGGTATGATTACCTCCCCTCTCTCTCAACCCCTCTCTCTCCTCTCTCAATGATTGTGTAAGAATGTTTTGCATGTGTATGCTGTGCCCACAGACTCCAGAACAGAGTATTAGATCCCCTGGAACTGGAGATGGGCCACCATATATAATACTGGTAATTGAGCCCAGGTTCTCTGGAAGAGGAGACAATGCTCTTAATTGTTGAGCCCTCTTTGTAGCCACATCTTTCTTTCTTTCTTTTTTTTTTTTTTTGAGTATATGTGAGGCTGTGTTTATATACATCATATGCAGACAATAAGAATGATTTAGATTCTTCAGAATCTGACACCCTCTTCTGGACTGTCTGTAGATAGCTACAGCATACTTAAATATAATAAATAAATAAATCTTTAAAAAGAAAAGGAAAAGTAAAAAAGAAAGAACAGGCCTGCCATATGCATGTTCATAGAGGAAAATGAAGAGACCCCAATCTAACCTCAGCAGGGTGCTTCCTTCTGGATGGTAGCTCACAGTTTCATCCCAGCAAGACAGGCAAATCACTGAGTTCAAGGACAGTAAGGTTCAGGACAGCCAAGGTTAGGAAGGAAAAGGGTCTATGTTGAGAATACAAACCGACAAAACAACAACTAGGAAAAAGAAGTGACAGTGTAACTTGGGGTAGGGTACCAACAAGAGAAAGCTTTCTGTTACCACTTACAAACACCAGTAGCCTTGCACCCTTCTGCCCAGGTCCCTGCCTTCCTTTCTAGGAATTCTAAGGATGCCAGGGGGTGGGGGAATCCAGATTAACTTTTTAAAAACAAAGACTTGGTCTTTGATGTCTATAGGAAGCCCTTCTCAGTGCCTTTAACTACCACTGAACTTTCAGGGCTGTGACTCAACTGTAACAAGGAACAGAGCTAAGAACCTGCAGCCTTTGAAAACAACTATTTTTTTAAAGTGGGGGACACAAATCAGCAGTAGAACCCCTCAGGTTCAGCCATAATAATTGTTAGGGAAAGAGCCTCAATGTCCGGAGCTGAGGTCTCATGGGTGAACTGCTTCAAGCTCTGAGTATCATTGAAAGAAAGAAAAGATATCATGTGGTTGCTTAATTTATTTATTTTATTATTTCTATTTTTTGTTTTCTTTTGTTTAGTTTTAGAAAAGGCCTCAGTCTGTAGCTATGGCTGACCTAGGACAGACTGCATGTGTTAATTAGGGTTTCAAGCTGAGAAACAGACCATACCTATGTAAGACTTAGAAAACCAAACAGTCAGTGGTGGCTCGAGCTCTTAATGAAAGCACTCTGGAGGCAGAGGCAGTCAGTTTCTGAGTTCGAGGCCAGCCTGGTTGAAGACAGGGATAGGCAGGGCTAGGCAAGGCAGGGCTGGGCTAGGCTAGGCTAGGCAAGGGGCTGGGCTAGTCAAGGCAAGGGACTAGGCGAGGCTACTCAAGGGGCTAGGCAAGACAGACAGACAGAGGGAAAGACAGACAAGGATGGCAGGCCTGCCTGGTTTTTCTTTCTTTCTTATCCCTTTAAAAAATGTTTATTTATTTATTTATTTATTTATTTATGTATTTATTAGATATAAGTACACTGTAGCTGTCTTCAGGCACTCCAGAAGAGGGTGTCAGATTCTGGAGAATCTATATCCCTCTTATGGTCTGCATATGATGTACATAAACACAGCCTCACATTTACATCTTAAAATTTAAAGATGTGTGGGGCCAATGAAAGGGATCAACAATTAACAGCATTGTCTCCTCTTATGGAGAACCTGGGATCAACTACGAGCAACTATATGGTGGCTCATCTCCAGTTCCAGGGGATCAGACAGACAGACAGACATACAGACAGATAGAGTTAAGGATTTCAGGCCTACCTGGTCTTTCATTCTTTCTTATCCTTTTTAAAAAATGTTTATTAATTTAAGTATGTATTTATTAGATATAAGTACACTGTAGCTGTCTTCAAACACTCCCGAAGAGGGTGTCAGATTCTGGAGAATCTATATCCCTCTTATGGTCTGCATATGATGTACATGAACACAGCCTCACATATACTTCTAAAAATTTAAAGATGGGTGGGGCCACTGAAAAGGCTCAACAATTAACAGCACTTACTCCTCTTCCAGAGAACCTGGGATCAACTACCAGCAATTATATGGTGGCCCATCTCCAGTTGCAGGGGATCAGACAGACAGACAGACAGACAAGGATAGCAGGCCTGCCTGGTCTCTCTTTCTTTATTATCCTTTTTTAAAAATGTTTATTTGTTTATTTATGAATTTATTAGATATAAGTACACGGTAGCTGTCTTCAGACACTCCAGAAGAGGGTGTCAGATTCTGGAGAATCTAAATCCCTCTTATGGTCTGCATATTCGGTACATAAACACAGCCTCGCATATACTTATAAAAATTTAAAAATGGGTGGGGCCAGTGAAAGGGCTCAACAATTAACAGCATTGTCTCCTTTTCCAGAGAACCTGGGATCGACTACAAGCAACTCTATGGTGGCCCAACTCCAGTTCCAGAGGATCAGACAGACAGACAGACAGACAGAGATAAGGATGGCAGGCCTGTCTGGTCTTTCTTTCTTTCTTATCCTTTTTAAAAAAATGTTTATTTATATATTTATTTATGTATTTATTAGATATAAGTACACTGTAGCTGTCTTCAGACACTCCCGAAGAGGGTGTCAGATTCTGGAGAATCTATATCCCTCTTATGGTCTGCATATGATGTACATAAACACAGCCTCACATATACTTCTAAAAATTTAAAGATGTGTGGGGCCACTGAGAGGGCTCAACAATTAACAGCATTGTCTCCTCTTTCAGAGAACCTGGGATAAACTACCAGCACATTATGGTGGCCTATCTCCAGTTCCAGTGGATCAGACAGACAGACAGACAGACAGAGAGACAGAGATAAGGATGGCAGGCCTGCCTGGTCTTTCTTTATTTCTTATCCTTTTAAAATAATGTTTATTTATTTATTTATTTATTTATTTATTTATTTATTTATTAGATATAAGTACACTGTAGTTGTCTTCAGACACTCCAGAAGAGGGTGTCAGATTCTGGAGAATCTAAATCCCTCTTATGGTCTGCATATGATGTACATAAACACAGCCTAACATATACTTCTAAAAATTTAAAGATAGGTGGAGCCACTGTAAGGGCTCAACAATTAACAGCATTGTCTCCTCCTCCAGAGAACCTGGGATCAACTAACAGCAACTATATGATGGCCCATCTCCAGTTCCAAGGGATCAGACAGACTGACAGACAGACAGAGTGACAGAAATAAGGATGGTAGGCCTGCCTGGTCTTTCT
This sequence comes from Mus caroli, assembly GCF_978045245.1. Classification (NCBI taxonomy): domain Eukaryota; kingdom Metazoa; phylum Chordata; class Mammalia; order Rodentia; family Muridae; genus Mus; species Mus caroli. Next base: position 294,810 of record NW_028227310.1, on the reverse strand, counting down.
TTCTTTCTTATCCTTTTTAAAAAATGTTTATTTATTTATTTGTTTATTAGATATAAGTACACTGTAGCCGTCTTCAGACACTCCAGAAGAAGGTGTCAGATTCTGGAGAATCTAAATCCCTCTTATGGTCTGCATATGATGTACATAAACACAGCCTCACATTTACTTCTTAAAATTTAAAGGTGGGGGGGGCCACTGAAAGGGCTCAGCAATTAACAGCATTGTCTCCTCTTACAGAGAACCTGGGATCAACTACCTGCAACTATATGGTGGCCCATCTCCACTCCCAGGGGATCAGACAGACAGACAAGGATAAGGATGGCAAGCCTGCATGGTCTTTCTTTCTTTCTTAATCTTTTTAAAAAATTTTAATTTATTTATGTATTTATTAGATATAAGTACACTGTAGCTGTCTTCAGACACTCCAGAAGAGGGTGTCAGATTCTGGAGAATCTAAATCCCTATTAAGGTCTGCATATGATGTACATAAACACAGCCTCACATATACTACTAAAAATGTAACGATGGGTGGGGCCACTGAAAGCGCTCAACAATTAACAGCATTGTCTCCTCTTCCAGAGGTCCTGGGATCAACTACCAGCACCTATATGGTGGCCCATCTCTAGTTCCAGGGGATCAGAACGACAGACAGAGAGACAGACAGAGATAAGGATGGTCTCCTGCCTGGTCTTTCTTTTTTTCTTATCCGGTTTAAATAATGTTTATTTATTTATTTATTTATTTATTTATGTATTTATTAGATATAAGTACACTGTAGCTGTCTTCAGACACTCCAGAAGAGGGTGTCAGATTCTGATGAATCTAAATCCCTCTTCTGGTCTGCATATGATGTACATAAGCACAGCCTCACATACACTTCTAAAAATTTAAAGATGGGTAGGGCCACTGATAGGGCTCAACAATTAACAGCATTGTCTCCTCTTCCAGAGATCCTGGGATCAACTACCAGCAACTATATGGTAGCCCATCTCCAGTTCCAGGGGATCAGACAGACAGACAGACAGACAGTGGTAAGGATGGCAGGCCTGCCTGGTCTTACTTTCTTTCTTATCCCTTTTAAAAAATGTTTATTTATTTATTTATTTATTTATTTATTTATTTATTTATTTATTTATTTATGTATTTAGTAGATATATGTACACTGTAGCTGTTCAGACACTACAGAAGAGGGTGTCAGATTCTGGAGAATCTAAATCCCTCTTATGGTCTGCATATGATGTACATAAACACAGCCTCACATATACTTCTAAAAATTTAAAGAAGGGTGGGGCCACTCTAAAAGCTCAACAATTAACAGCATTGTCTCCTCTTCCAGAGTACCTGGGATCAACTACCAGCAACTATATGGTGGCCCATCTCCAGTTCCAGGGGATCAGACAGACAGACAGACTGACAGAGATAAGGATGGCAGGCCTGCCTGGTCTTTCTTTCTTTCTTATCCTTTTTAAAAAATGTTTATTTATTTATTTATTTGTTTATTAGATATAAGTACACTGTAGCCGTCTTCAGACACTCCAGAAGAAGGTGTCAGATTCTGGAGAATCTAAATCCCTCTTATGGTCTGCATATGATGTACATAAACACAGCCTCACATTTACTTCTTAAAATATAAAGGTGGGGGGGCCACTGAAAGGGCTCAGCAATTAACAGCATTGTCTCCTCTTACAGAGAACCTGGGATCAACTACCTGCAACTATATGGTGGCCCATCTCCACTCCCAGGGGATCTGACAGACAGACAGACAGACAAGGATAAGGATGGCAGGCCAGCCTGGTCTTTCTTTCTTTCTTATCCTTTTTAAAAAAATATTTATTTATTTATTTATTTATTTATTTATTTATTTATTTATGTATTTATTAGATACAAGTACACTGTAGCTGTTCAGACACTCCAGAAGAGGGTGTCAGATTCTGGAGAATCTAAATCCCTCTTATGGTCTGCATATGATGTACATAAACACAGCCTCACATATACTTCTAAAAATTTAAAGAAGGGTGGGGCCACTCTAAAAGCTCAACAATTAACAGCATTGTCTCCTCTTCCAGAGTACCTGGGATCAACTACCAGCAACTATATGGTGGCCCAGCTCCAGTTCCAGGGGATCAGACAGACAGACATACAGACAGTGATAAGGATGGCAGGCCTGCCTGGTCTTTCTTTCTTTCTTATCCTTTTTAAAAAAATGTTTATTTATATATTTATTTATGTATTTATTAGATATAAGTACACTGTAGCTGTCTTCTGACACTCCAGAAGGTGGTGTCAGATTCTGGAGAATCTAAATCCTTCTTATGGTCTGCATATGATGTACATAAACACAGCCTCACATATACTTCTAAAAATTTAAAGATGTGTGGGGCCACTGAGAGGGCTCAACAATTAACAGCATTGTCTCCTCTTTCAGAGAACCTGGGATAAACTACCAGCACCTTATCGTGGCCCATCTCCAGTTCCAGTGGATCAGACAGACAGACAGACAGAGAGACAGAGATAAGGATGGCAGGCCTGCCTGGTCTTACTTTCTTTCTTATACTTTTTAAAAAATGTTTAATTATTTATTTATTTATTTATGTATGTATTTATTAGATATAAGTACACTGTAGCCGTCTTCAGACACTCCATAAGAGGGTGACAGATTCTAGAGCATCTAAATCCCTCTTATGGTCTGAATATGATGTACATAAACACAGCCTCACATATACTTCTAAAAATTTAAAGAAGGGTAGGGCCACTCTAAAAGCTCAACAATTAACAGCATTGTCTCCTCTTCCAGAGTACATGGGATTAACTACCAGCAACTATATGGTGGCCCATCTCCAGTTCCAGGGGATCAGACAGACAGACATACAGACAGTGCTAAGGATGGCAGGCCTACCTGGTCTTTCTTTCTTTCTTATCCTTTTTAAAAAATGTTTATTTATATATTTATTTATGTATTTATTAGATATAAGTACACTGTAGCTGTCTTCAGACACTCCAGAAGAGGGTGTCAGATTCTGGAGAATCAAAATCCCTCTTATGGTCTGCATATGATGTACATAAACACAGCCTCACATATACTTCTAAAAATTTAAAGATGTGTGGGGCCACTGAGAGGGCTCAACAATTAACAGCATTGTCTCCTCTTTCAGAGAACCTGGGATAAACTACCAGCACCTTATGGTGGCCCATCTCCAGTTCCAGTGGATCAGACAGACAGACAGACAGAGAGGCCTGCCTCGTCTTTCTTTATTTCTTATACTTTTTAAAAAATCTTTATTTATTTATTTATTTATTCATGTATTTATTAGATATAAATACACTGTAGCCGTCTTCAGACACTCCAGAAGAGGGTGTCAGATTCTGGAGAATCTAAATCCCTCTTATGGTCTGCATATGATGTACATAAACACAGACTCACATATACTTCTAAAAATTAAAAATTGGTGGGGCCACTGAAATGGTTCAACAATTAACAGCATTGTCTCCTCTTCCAGAGAAGCTGGGATCAACTACCAGCACCTACAAGGTGGCCCATCTCCAGTTCCAGGGGATCAGACAGACAGACAGACAGACAGACAGAGATAAGGATGGCAGGCCTGCCTGGTCTTTCTTTCTTTCTTATCCTTTTTAAAAAATATTTATTTATTTATTTATTTATTTTTTATGTATTTCTTAGATATAAGTACACTGTAGCTTTCTTTAGACACTCCAGAGGAGGGTGTCAGATTCTGGAGAATGTAAATCCCTCTTATGGTCTGCATAGGATGTACATAAACACAGCCTCACATATACTGAGCTGAGGTGTCACAGGCCAACTGCTGGAATTTCTGAGTACCACCTAGAGAGAGAAAAGCTATGCTGTGTTTGCTTAATTTTTGTATTTTATTATTTCTATTTGTTGTTTTGTTTTGTTTTATTTGTTTTTAGAGAAGTCCTCAGTCTGTAGCTCTGGCTGACCCAGGACTGCCTACTTGTGTTAATTAGGGTTTCACAGCTGAGAATAGACACCAAGAGCAAGGTAAGGCTTAGAAAACCCTACATTCAGTGGTGGCTCAAGCTCTTAATGAGAGCACTCTGTAGATAGAGGCAGTCAGTTTCTGAGTTCGAGGCCACCCTGGTGAAAGACAGGGCTAGGGTAGGGGCTAGGGTGAGGAAAGAAAGGAAGAAAGAAAGAAAGAAAAAGTTTTTATAAAAGTTTTATAAAAAGTGTTAAAGTTTTTAAAAATCAAAAAAAAAAATACCAGATCACCATCACACAGCATTGGCTGTCTTCAGGTGTATCCTTTCAGCCTCCAAAACAAAAAACAATGGCTGGCTGTCTTCAGGTGTATCCTATTCTCGAGTCTTATTTCCAACCTTAGAGCTGGGCTGAGCTGCCTCATTATGTAATTGCAAACCTTCCTTGGTTTGTCTTTTCCATTTCTAAGACTAACAGGCCTTTTTCTATTTATTGAATATGCTCATGACTGTCCTTTAGATATAGTAAATATAACTGTTGCTTATAAAACTTCTTTTCTAGGAATTTTTAAAGGGCAATGGCAGAGTTTATTTATAAAAAATATTTTGCATTTATTTATTTGTGTGAGTGATGAAGCTCAGGTCTTCAAACTCGTCAGGAGGTATGATTACCTACCCTCTCTCTCAACCCCTCTCTCTCCTCTCTCAATGATTGTGTAAGAATGTTTTGCATGTGTATGCTGTGCCCACAGACTCCAGAACAGAGTATTAGATCCCCTGGAACTGGAGATGGGCCACCATATATAATACTGGTAATTGAGCCCAGGTTCTCTGGAAGAGGAGACAATGCTCTTAATTGTTGAGCCCTCTCTGTAGCCACATCTTTCTTTCTTTCTTTCTTTCTTTTTTGAGTTTATGTGAGTCTGTGTTTATATACATCATATGCAGACAATAAGAATGATTTAGATTCTTCAGAATCTGACACCCTCTTCTGGACTGTCTGAAGATAGCTACAGCATACTTAAATATAATAAATAAATAAATCTTTAAAAAGAAAAGGAAAAGTAAAAAAGAAAGAACAGGCCTGCCATATGCATGTTCATAGAGGTAAATGGAAGAGACCCCAATCTAACCTCAGCAGGGTGCTTCCTTCTGGATGGTAGCTCACAGTTTCTTCCCAGCAAGACAGGCAAATCACTGAGTTCAAGGACAGTAAGGTTCAGGACAGCCAAGGTTAGGAAGGAAAAGGGTCTATGTTGAGAATACAAACCGACAAAACAACAACTAGGAAAAAGAAGTGACAGTTTAACTTGGGGTAGGGTACCAACAAGAGAAAGCTTTCTGTTACCACTTACAAACACCAGTAGACTTGCACCCTTCTGCCCAGGTCCCTGCCTTCCTTTCTAGGCATTCTAAGGATGCCAGGGGGTGGGGGAATCCAGATTAACTTTTTAAAAACAAAGACTTGGTCTTTGATGTCTATAGGAAGCCCTTCTCAGTGTCTTTAACTACCACTGAACTTTCAGGGCTGTGACTCAACTGTAACAAGGAACAGGGCTAAGAACCTGCAGCCTTTGAAAACAACTATTTTTTTAATGTGGGGGACCCAAATCAGCAGTAGAACCCCTCAGGTTCAGCCATAATACTTGTTAGGGAAAGAGCCTCAATGTCCGGAGCTGAGGTCTCATGGGTGAACTGCTTCAAGCTCTGAGTATCATTGAAAGAAAGAAAAGATATCATGTGGTTGCTTTATTTATTTATTTTATTATTTCTATTTTTTGTTTTCTTTTGTTTTGTTTTAGAAAAGGCCTCAGTCTGTAGCTATGGCTGACCTAGGACAGACTACATGTGTTAATTAGGGTTTCACAGCTGAGAAACAGACCATACCTATGTAAGACTTAGAAAACCCAACAGTCAGTGGTGGCTCGAGCTCTTAATGAGAGCACTCTGGAGGCAGAGGCAGTCAGTTTCTGAGTTCGAGGCCAGCCTGGTTCAAGGCAGGGCTGGGCTAGGCTAGGCTAGGCAAGGGGCTGGGCTAGTCAAGGCAAGGGACTAGGCTAGGCTACTCAAGGGGCTAGGCAAGACAGACAGACAGAGAGAAAGACAGACAAGGATGGCAGGCCTGCCTGGTTTTTCTTTCTTTCTTATCCCTTTTAAAAAATATTTATTTATTTATTTATTTATTTATTTATGTATTTATTATATATAAGTACACTGTAGCTGTCTTCAGACACTCCAGAAGAGGGTGTCAGATTCTGGAGAATCTATATCCCTCTTATGGTCTGCATATGATGTACATAAACACAGCCTCACATTTACTTCTAAAAATTTAAAGATGTGTGGGGCCAATGAAAGGGATCAACAATTAACAACATTGTCTCCTCTTATAGAGAACCTGGGATCAACTACCAGCAACTATATGGTGGCCCATCTCCAGTTCCAGGGGATCAGACAGACAGACAGACATACAGACAGATAGAGTTAAGAATGACAGGCCTACCTGGTCTTTCATTCTTTCTTATATTTTTTAAAAAATGTTTATTAATTTAAGTATGTATTTATTAGATTTAAGTACATTGTATCTTTCTTCAAACACTCCCGAAGAGGGTGTCAGATTCTGGAGAATCTATATCCCTCTTATGGTCTGCATATGATGTACATGAACACAGCCTCACATATACTTCTAAAAATTTAAAGATGGGTGGGGCCACTGAAAGGGCTCAACAATTAACAGCACTGACTCATCTTCCAGACAACCTGGGATTGAAAGAAGAAAAGCTGAACTCTCCATGAACTCTCCAACTCAGAGTTCTCTTACCCCTCCCATCTAGAGGTTGTTCCCGGAACACACCTGAACTTTTTACCTCAGAGTACATTCTTGAACTCTTCACCCCAGAGTCTGACCCCTCCCAAGTGAGAACGGTTCCAGGAGCATTTCTGAGATAAGGGTCTCCTGGAGCGAACTCAGTCCAACCCCTCCTAACTGAAGACTGTTCCAAGAACATTTTTGAGATAGGGGCCTCCTGGTACTACCCCAGAATGTTCCAATAGATCGAGTACATTGCCAAAATATAGGACACGACCCCTTGGTTATGTAAAGCTCCTTGGCAGAACACCTTGGTGATGTAAAACTTGTACTTTTCTCCTTACCCTTCTCCTATAAAAGCCTGTGACAAGTCTGGGCCAATTGCCGAATCTCCTCTGCACCTTGCTGGCTGCATGAGTTTCGACCCCAGATATCTGGTATATGTGCTTTTTGTGTGCTTTCTTGTCGTTGCTGTATTAAATCTTACTCTCTATACATCTTAAGTTCGGTCTCAGTGTCTTCTTGGGTGCGCGGCTGACCCGAGGCTTGAGTAAGTGCCTCCCTTTGGGAGTCCTGGAGTCTTTCATTTGGTGCGTTGGCCGGGAATTAGCGCGACCACCCAGAAGTCCTGGACCCACTCAGAAGTAAGATTTACTGTTCTGTTTGGTCTGGTGTCTGTGTTCTGTTTCTGGAGACCAGGAGAGTCTCAATCTGTGGGCCTTGGAGAGGCCATCTGAATCTGTATCTGGTGCGATCACAGTTCTTGTTTTGCGTGACGCTCTGTGCTCAGTAAGAGCACCAGAGACCGTGCTCCGGGAGCTGGAGACCAGGCAGGTCTCAATAGAGAGCGCGGGGTGGGTAGAGATAGACGTGTCTGGTGCCCACCGTCCGATCGCCCTGGGGGACGCCCCAGGAAGACAAGGGGAGGGCCAAGGACGCTTGGCGGACCCCTCTGAAGGCCGAGAGACCATCACTTTGGTGGAAGGTCTAAGCCGGCCGGCCTTGGAAAGGCCATCTGATTCTGTAAGTTGCCTGTGGGCGACGCGCGGTCGCCGCCGTTTTTGGTTTTTTCTTTTTGTCTCAAGTCTTGTGTCTGCTCTTGTTGTGTTTGCTATTATTCTAGAAATGGGACAATCTGCTGGGTGTGTAAGTGTGGAACTGCTGCATTTGTGTATTCTGAGATTGTGGGTTTATTCTGGCAGTGGCTGTGAGAGGACGGCTGTCTATGGCCTCACAGTCTGCACCCCAAAAAGATGTTTCAAGGGAGACCCTGGAAGGAGTGCCCAGGGTACAGAACAGTCAAAAAGACCTGGCTGTTGCCTGGCAGAGTGAAGGAGAGAGAGAGAGTGTTCTCTCTGCCAGAGCGGGAGTGGATGTGGAATCCCACCCCTATCAGGAAAAAGAGTCAATGTGGAATCCGACCCCGTCAGAAAGTGGCGTTTGGCTGGTTGTGTTTTGGTCACGTGACAGACTGTGTGTGTGTGTGTGTGTGTGTGTGTTAACCCTTTGCCGACTGTAGACTTGGACTGACGTCAGGACAGAATTTGTCAGCAATGGTTTTAAAAAAAGGAAATAAAAGAGAAAAAAAAACCACCAGGCCGGTCCTCCCCAGGCTGCTCAAAAGAGCTCTGAAACCCAGAGCTGCAGCAGTGGTGCTGAGGTTCTGAGTTCTGCAGACACAGCAGCAACGGAGGCTGTCTGTGCCCTGCGAGTGAGTTGTAAAATGCTGATAGTAAGTGCGGCGGCCTGTCAGACCCGCCTGGCGCCCCGGAATAGCCGTGAAGCCTGCCACAGCTGGGGAGGGGCCAACTGTGGCCGCCGTCCCTCCTTTGGCTTCCCCCTGGAGTCTGCCCGCACTCCCTTGTGTCTGCGCGCCCGCCGTGGGGCACACAGAGAAGTTCCCCCGCCCTGCCGCGCAGGCGCCTTGCGTTTCCAAAGCTCGGGAGGCCGCCGTTGCCTCTGGCCAAGAGAGCTCCGTGGATGCCTGTGTGTGGGGTGGCGGACGCCGCCGCCTCCGGGGGCTCAAGCCATGCCGGAAAACAAGTGGTTAAATTCCCCCTCCCTGCCAGTGTTTGTTTGCCACTTCCACATTTCGCCGTGGCGCGGTGGAGACTCGACGCTTGGCTCCTCCCTGTCCATTCGCCGTTACTGAGAAAATCCTGGTTAGTTTCTTTCCCTCCGCTGACTAGTATGCTTGAGTTCAGCGGGTTGCCGCGTCTGATCTGAGGACGCCACAAGGTTCCCTGGTTGCTTCTCATTTCCCTGTCCCCTGTATCCTGTCTCTTGTTAACTGTTAACAGAAAAAATTGTGTTCATTTTGAGATATCAGTGTGCAGCCAGATGTAAGAGCTGCACCCCCTTCTCTGCCCCGTGTGTTTTCTCTTCTCAGGCATTGCCCTGAGCTGCTAGCAGTGAATCTGTTTTAAGCTCCGGTGAGGGAGATATACAAGGTAAGGAGCACCTACGAGTCTAACTGCCAGGCTCTGATGAAGGATAGAGGTCTGCAAAGAAGAACTGAGAGCAAAGCTTCAGCAGACTCAAAAGAAATAGGTTAACAGTAAAAAGAGGTAAACTATGAAAAAAGTTAAGTGACAGAATATAGATGTAATAATTAGATAACATTCAAAGTAAGCAAAGACAAGAAAGAGATATATATAGATAGAAAGAGAGACATTATATGAGATCTCCATTGCAGTTAAGAAATAGGAGCAAAGAGAGATAAATGACAAAGACTAGAACCTAGCAAAGTGACACTTGCTAATAATACTAGCACTTAGAGATGATCTGTAAGAAATAAGGAGCCAGAAAATTTTCTAAAAAAGATAAGAGAAATGAAATGCTGGTCACAAACGTCAGGGAAACTAGAAAACTTAGTACCTGGCAACAAGAAAAAAGAAAGCTTTTGGCTAAAGATCAGAGTGTTTGCTGTTGAAAAAGAAGAGCACTGGGTGAGAGACTGTCCTAACAAAAAGAAGAGGAGCCCCCCCCCCCTCAAGACAAAACCCTTCACCTGTTCGTGGCTATAAGTAAAGAGACTGGTGGCCTACCTGTTGATGCAGCTAAAAAGAGACTGTGTTTTCATATTCCTCCACTGACCAATGCAAAGCAAGTTTAAAAGGTCCCTGGACACTACAGGTCTTTGCAAACTGTGGATTCCAGGTTTTGCTGCATTAAAAAGATAAACAGCCCTTCGTATAAGAAATAAAGAACAACCTTGGATGGCCTTAGATGCTATTGAGACTGCCCTAATGTTGTCCCCAACTTTGGGACTCCTAAATGTGACTGAGAACAAAAGTATTGCCAAAGAGGTTCTTACTCAGAAATTGGGACCCTAAAAGACCAGTGGCACTTGGAAAAATTAGACCTGGTGACTGAGGGATGGCCTGCTTGTCTGCACATAATGGCTTTTGGTCAGGGACACATGATCCAATTGTTTCCCTGACTGATGGACACATTATTAGAGCTTTTTGTTGACAGAACAAGTGACCTTCACTTCCCCTGCTAACCTGCTGAGTCTTCACCTACTCATCACTGCTCTGACATTCTAGCAGAAGGAACTTTGGCTCAGAAGGCTGAACTCCTGGCGCTAACCCAAGCCCTGCGGTTGGCTGAAGGCAGAGACATCAAAGACAAAGAAGAAATTCTGGCCCTCCTAGAAGCTCCTGAATGAACTGGGTGAGTTGGGGTATCGGGTATCGGCTAAGAAAGCTCAGTTACCGAGGTGCCAAAACGACGGAAAGCGGTGGCTCACCGAAGCCAAGAAAAAAGACTGTGATGCTGATCCCAACCCCCACCACCCCGCGCCAAGTACGTGAGTTTCTGGGGACGGTGGGCTTTTGCAGACTCTGGACTAAAGAAAAAGTCCCATTCACCTGGACTGAGAAACACCAAAAAGCCTTTGACAGCATAAAGGCAGCCCTGCTTGCAGCCCCCGCTCTGGCTTTGCCAGATTTGACTAAGCCTTTTACCTTATATGTTGATGAGCTGCAATGGCCCTGCTTGTTAAAGACCCTGACAAGCTTACCCTGGGTCAGCATGTGACTATACCCACTACCAGAATTTGTTGCTGAATGATTGAGTAACTTTTGCTCCACCTGCCATCCTCAATCCTGCCACCTCCCCTTGGCGGATGACTCCACTCCTGTACATCAATGTGCTGATGAAACTGGAACAAGGAGAGATCTGACTGATCAGCCTTGGTGTGCCTGCCTGGTACACGGATGGCAGCAGCTTTGTCACAGGAGCAGCAGTAGCAGATGGAAAGCAGCTCATATCCATGGGGCCACCTACCAACAGAGGGGGCTACTTACCTCAGCAGGTAAAGATCAAATCAGCCTTGGCCTGAAAGTTTAAACTGGTACACGGATGGCAGTGGCCTCATGGTTAAAGGTAAGCGGAAGGCGGGGACAGCAGTGCAGCAGTGGACAAAAAGCAGGTGATCTAGGCCAGCAGCCTCCCTAAAGGGACTTCAGCCCAGAAAGCTGAACTTGTGGTTTTGATACAAGCTTTATAAATGACACTGACAGCAGGTATGCTTTTGCCACTGTATGGAACAATACAAACAAAGAAAGCTGTTGACATTTGCAGAAGACGTTCTCAATATGGATAAATGAGACTGCTCACATAGTCATCAAGAAGATTATTAACGAAAATTTTTCCAAGGTTCAGAGTGCCAAAGGCAATAGTGTCAGATAATGGCCCTGCTTTGTTGCCCAGGTAAGTCAGGGTGTGGCCAAGCATTTAGAGGTCAAATAAAAATTACATTGTGTGTATAGACCTCAGAGCTCAGGATAGATAAAAATTAGTCTAAAACTCTAAGACAGACCTTGATAAAATTAATCGTGGAGACTGGCATGGACTTGGTGTTCCTTCCCTATGCCCTATTTCTTGATTCAGTTTTACTCTGTTTATGATCCTTTATGAGACTCCTATGCCCATCACTGTCTTAACCTATGTTGTTAAACTAGCTATTGAGACTGACGGTAAAGACTGGGTGACCCTCCTTCCCTTTGTGCTTCTCAGAGTCCGAAACACACCTGGACGTTTCGGTCTTACTTCTTATGAAATTCTACATGGGGGACCGCCCCCCCTTGACTAAGTCTAGCAGGATATTGGATCCCTGTGTTGACTCTTTCTACACCCTGCTCTGTTGCCCAGCTCCAGCAAACAGACCCAACGACTAAAAAGAAAAAGATGGGGAGCCCCGAGGATGACCTAATTGGAATCCCATTCCCAGATCACAGCAGCGAGCTCCTGAGCTGCCTAAACGAGCAGCGCCAGCTGGGTCATCTGTGCGACCTCACCATCAGGACACAGGGTTTTGAGTACCAAACCCACAGGGCTGTGCTGGCTGCCTGTAGCCACTACTTCAAGAGGCTCTTTACAGAAGAGAGAGAGAGAACAGTAATAAAAACAGAGAGTGTTGAAACGGCTTCTGGGGGAGCAAAAGCCAGTGTGTGTGAGCTGAACTTTGTAGGGCCGGAGGCCCTAAGTGCCCTGCTCGAGTTTGCTTACACAGCCACACTGACCACCAGCAACGCCAATGTGCCGGCTGTACTCCAAGCTGCTCGGCTACTGGAAATCCCATGTGTCGTCACTACTTGCTTGGAGATTTTGCAAGGCAGTGGACTGGAAGCCCCCAGCCCAGATAAAGATGACTGTGAGCGAGCCCGACAGTACCTGGAGGCTTTTGCCACTGCCACCCCCACAGCCTCAACCTCAAAAATGCTCAACCCACCAGGCTACGGGCTGGCCCAGAGTAACGAACCTCCACTATCATCAGAAGAGCTGGGCTCAGATGAAGATCTCATTGACCCTGACCTGAGGGCTTACCTAAGTTCGCTGCACCAGGATGCCCTGACACCAGGCCTAAATGACCAAAACAAGCTAGTGCCTAAACGCCTTTCACAGATGCCCCAAGAGTGCCCAGTCTGTCACAAGATAATCCACGGGGCAGGCAAACTGCCTCGGCACATAAGGACCCACAATGGTGAAAAGCCTTTTGCCTGTGAGGTCTGCGGTATCCGCTTCACCAGGAATGATAAGCTGAAGATCCACATGCGAGAGCACACAGGAGAGCGACCCTACTCATGCCCCCACTGTCCAGCCCGCTTCCTGCATAACTACGACCTCAAAAACCATATGCATCTGCACACAGGGGGCCGGCTCTATGAATGCCACCTGTGCCACAAGGCCTACGCTAAGGAAGGCCATCTACAGCGCCATCTAAAAAATCAGAACTACCACAAAAATAATGTGGCCATCTCATCCCCTGCTGGACACGACCTCCCCAATGGCCACATAGACTAAGAGCTTTCTTAAGTTTTAGAACTAATCCTAATATGACTCAATCCTGTTGGTTATGTACAGCTATGGATGTTGATCTTAGAACTATAAAACGGTCTATTTTTGACTTCCCTGTCCAAAGTGATGTTACAAAACAGAAAGAGATTGGACTCTGTGGAGGGGGATAAATGCAGGACTCGCTCTAAGATTAGAGCTATTCACTAAAAGAAGGGGGGAATGAAAGAAGAAAAGCTGAACTCTCCATGAACTCTCCAACTCAGAGTTCTCTTACCCCTCCCATCTAGAGGTTGTTCCCGGAACACACCTGAACTTTTTACCTCAGAGTACATTCTTGAACTCTTCACCCCAGAGTCTGACCCCTCCCAAGTGAGAACGGTTCCAGGAGCATTTCTGAGATAAGGGTCTCCTGGAGCGAACTCAGTCCAACCCCTCCTAACTGAAGACTGTTCCAAGAACATTTTTGAGATAGGGGCCTCCTGGTACTACCCCAGAATGTTCCAATAGATCGAGTACATTGCCAAAATATAGGACACGACCCCTTGGTTATGTAAAGCTCCTTGGCAGAACACCTTGGTGACGTAAAACTTGTACTTTTCTCCTTACCCTTCTCCTATAAAAGCCTGTGACAAGTCTGGGCCAATTGCCGAATCTCCTCTGCACCTTGCTGGCTGCATGAGTTTCAACCCCAGATATCTGGTATATGTGCTTTTTGTGTGCTTTCTTGTCGTTGCTGTATTAAATCTTACTCTCTATACATCTTAAGTTCGGTCTCAGTGTCTTCTTGGGTGCGCGGCTGACCCGAGGCTTGAGTAAGTGCCTCCCTTTGGGAGTCCTGGAGTCTTTCACTACCAGCAACAAAATGGTGGCCCATCTCCAGTTCCAGGAGATCAGACAGACAGACAAACAGAGAGACAGACAGACAGACAAAGATAAGGATGGCAGCCCTGCCTGGTCTTTCTTTCTTTCTTATCCTTTTTAAAAAATGTTTATTTATTTATTTATTTATTTATTTATTTATTAGATATAAGTACACTGTAGCTATCTTCAGATACTCCAAAAGAGGGTGTCAGATTCTGGAGAATCTAAATCCCTCTTATGATCTGCATATGATGTACATAAACACAGCCTCACATATACTTCTAAAAATTTAAAGATGGGTGGGGCCACAGAAAGGGATCAACAATTAACAGCATTGTCTCCTCTTCCAGAGAACCTAGGATAAACTACCAGCAACTATATGGTGGCCCATCTCCAGTTCCAGGGTATCAGACAGACAGACAGACAGACAGAGATAAGAATGGAGGCCTGCCTGGTCTTTCTTTCTTTCTTATACTTTTAAAAAAAATGTTTATTTATTTATTTATTTATTTATGTATTTATTACATATAAGTACACTGTAGCTGTCTTCAGACACTCCAGAAGAGGGTGCCAGATTCTGGAGAATCTAAATCCCTCTTATGGTCTGCATATGATGTACATAAACACAGCCTCACATATACTTCTAAAAATTTATAGAAGTGTGGGGCCACTCTAAAAGCTCAACAATTAACAGCATTGTCTCCTCTTCCAGAGTACCTGGGATCAACTACCAGCAACTATATGGTGGCCCATCTCCAGTTCCAGGGGATCAGACAGACAGACAGACAGACAGAGATAAGGAGGGCAGGCCTGCCTGGTTTTTCTTTCTTTCTTATCCTTTTAAAATAATGTTTATTTATTTATTTATTTATTTATTTATTTATTTATTTATTTATGTATTTATTAGATATAAGTACACTGTAGTTGTCTTCAGACACTCCAGAAGAGGGTGTCAGATTCTGGAGAATCTAAATCCCTCTTATGGTCTGCATATGATGTACATAAACACAGCCTAACATATACTTCTAAAAATTTAAAGATAGGTGGAGCCACTGAAAGGGCTCAACAATTAACAGCATTGTCTCTTCTTCCAGAGAACCTGGGATCAACTAACAGCAACTATATAGTGGCCCATCTCCAGTTCCAATGGATCAGACAGACAGACAGACTGACAGAGATAAGGATGGAGGCCTGCCTGGACTTTCTTTCTTTCTTATACTTTTAAAAAATGTTTATTAATTTAAGTATGTATTTATTAGATATAAGTACACTTTAGCTGTCTTCAGACACTCTAGAAGAGGGTGTCATCTTCTGGGTAATCTAAATCCCTCTTATGGTCTGCATATGATGTACATAAACACAGCCTCACATATACTTCTAAAAATTTAAAGAAGTGTGGGCCCACTGAAAGGGCTCAAAAATTAACAGCATTGTCTCCTCTTCCAGAGATCCTTGGATCAACTACAAGCAACTATATGGTGGCCCATCTCAAGTTCCAGGGGATAAGACAGACAGACAGACAGACAGACAGAGATAAGAATGGCAGGCCTGCCTGATTTTTCTTTCTTTCTTATCCTTTTTAAAAAATGTTCATTTATTTATTTATTTATTCATTTATTTATTTATTTATTTATTTATTTATGTATTTATTAGATATAAGTACACTGTAGCTGTCTTCAGACTCTCCAGAAGAGGGTGTCAGATTCTGGAGAATCAATATCCCTCTTATGGTCTGCATATGATGTACATGAACACAGCCTCACATATACTTCTAAAAATTTAAAGATGGTTGGGGCCACTGAAAGGGCTCAACAATTAACAGCATTGTCTCCTCTACCAGAGAACCTGGGATCAACTACCAGGAACTATATGGTGGCCCATCTCCAGTTCCAGGGGATCAGACAGACAGACAGACATACAGACAGATAGAGTTAAGGATGGAAGGCCTACCTGGTCTTTCATTCTTTCTTATCCTTTTTAAAAAATGTTTATTAATTTAAGTATGTATTTATTAGATATAAGTACACTGTAGCTCTCTTCAAACACTCCCGAAGAGGGTGTCAGATTCTGGAGAATCTATATCCCTCTTATGGTCTGCATATGATGTACATGAACACAGCCTCACATATACTTCTAAAAATTTATAGATGGGTGGGGCCACTGAAAGGGCTCAACAATTAACAGCACTGACTCCTCTTCCAGAGAACATGGGATCAACTACCAGCATTTATATGGTGGCCCATCTCTAGTTCCAGGGGAACAGACAGACAGACAGACAGACAAGGATGGCAGGCTTGCCTGGTCTCTCTTTCTTTATTATTCTTTTTTAAAAATGTTTATTTGTTTATTTATGAATTTATTAGATATAAGTACACTGTAGCAGTCTTCAGACACTCTAGAAGAGTGTGTCATCTTCTGGAGAATCTAAATCCCTCTTATGGTCTGCATATGATGTACATAAACACAGCCTCACATATACTTCTAAAAATTTAAAGATGGGTGAGCCCACTGAAAGGACTCAAAAATTAACAGCATTGTCTCTTCTTCCAGAGAACGTGGGATAAACTACCAGCAACTATATGGTGGCTCATTTCAAGTTCCAGGGGATAAGACAGACATACAGACAGACAGAGATAAGGATGGCAGGCCTGCCTGATTTTTCTTTCTTTCTTATCCTTTTTAAAAAATGTTTATTTATTTATTTATTTATTCATTTATTTATTTATTTATTTATTTATTTATTTATTAGATATAAGTACACTGTAGCTGTCTTCAGGCACTCCAGAAGAGGGTGTCAGATTCTGGAGAATCTATATCCCTCCTATGGTCTGCATATGATGTACATGAACACAGCCTCACATATACTTCTAAAAATTTAAAGATGGGTGGGGCCACTGAAAGGGCTCAACAATTAACAGCATTGTCTCCTCTTCCAGAGAACCTGGAATCAACTACCATCAACTATATGGTGGCTCATCTCCAGTTCCAGGGTATCTGACAGATAGACAGACAGACAGACAGACAGACATGGTGGCAGGCCTGCCTGGTCTTTCTTTCTTTCTTATACTTTTTAAAAAATGTTTATTTATTTATTTATGTATTTATTAGATATAAGTACACTGAAGCTGTCTTCAGACACTCTAGAAGAGGGTGTCATATTCTGGAGAATCTAAATCCCTCTTATGGTCTGCATATGATGTACATAAACACGGCCTCACATATACTTCTAAAAATTTAAAGATGTGTGGGCCCACTGAAAGGGCTCAACAATTAAAAGCATTGTCTCCTTTTCCAGAGAACCTGGGATCAACTACAAGCAACTCTATGGTGGCCCATCTCCAGTTCCAGAGGATCAGACAGACAGACAGACAGACAGAGATAAGGATGGCAGTCCTGCCTGGTCTTTCTTTCTTTCTTATCCTTTTTAAAAAATGTTTGTTTGTTTATTTATTTATTTATTTATTTATTTATTTATTTATTTATTTATTAGATATAAGTACACTGTAGCTATCTTCAGACACTCCAGAAGAGGGTGTCAGATTCTGGAGTATCGATATCCCTCTTATGGTCTGCATATGATGTACATAAACACAGCCTCACATATACTTCTAAAAATTAAAATATGTGTGGGGCCACTTAAAGGTCTCAACAATTAACAGCATTGTCAACTCTACCAGAGATCCCGGGATCAACTACCAGCAACTATATGGTGGCCCATCTCCAGTTCCAGGCGATCAGACAGACAGACAGACAGACAAGGATAATGATGGCAGGCCTACCTGGTCTTTCTTTCTTTCTTATCCTTTTTAAAAAATGTTTATTCATATATTTATGTATTTATTAGATATAAGTACAATGTAGCTGTCTTCAAACAATCAAGAAGAGGGTGTCAGATTCTGGAGAATCTAAATCCCTCTTATGGTCTGCATATGATGTACATAAACACAGCCTCAACTTTACTTCTAAAAATTTAAAGATGGGTGGGGCCACTGAAATGGCTCAACAATTAACAGCATTGTCTCCTCTACCAGAGAGCCTGGGATCAACTTCCAGCAACTATATGGTGGCCCATCTCCAGTTCCAGGGTATCAAACAGACAGACAGACAGACAGAGTTAAGGATAGAGGCCTGCCTGGTCTTTCTTTCTTTCTTATCCTTTTTAAAAATATTTATTTTTTATATATGTATTTATTAGATATAAGTAAACTGTATCTGTTTCAGACACTCCAGAAGAGGTTGTCAGATTCTGGAGAATCTAAATCCCTGTTATGTTCTGAATATGATGTACATAAACACAGCCTCACATATACTTTTAAATATTTAAAGAAGTGTGGGGCCACTGAAAGGGCTCAACAATTAACAGCATTGTCTCCTCTTCCAGAGAACCTGGGATCAACTACCAGCTCCTACAAGGTGGCCCATCTCCAGTTCCAGGGGATCAGACAGACAGACAGACAGAGATAATGATGGCAGGCCTGCCTGGTCTTTCTTTCTTTCTTATCCTTTTTAAAAAATATTTATTTATTTATTTATTTATTTATTTACTTATTTCTTAGATATAAGTACACTGTAGCTGTCTTCAGACACTCCAGAGGAGGGTTTCAGATTCTGGAGAATGTAAATCCCTCTTATGGTCTGCATATGATGTACAT
Source organism: Mus caroli (assembly GCF_978045245.1). Lineage (NCBI taxonomy): Eukaryota > Metazoa > Chordata > Mammalia > Rodentia > Muridae > Mus > Mus caroli. Next base: position 276,228 of record NW_028227310.1, on the reverse strand, counting down.
AAACACAGCCTCACATATACTGAGGTGAGGTGTCACTGGCCAACTGCTGGAATTTCTGAGTACCACCTAGAGAGAGAAAAGCTATGCTGTGGTTTCTTAATTTATGTATTTTATTATTTCTATTTGTTGTTTTGTTTTGTTTTATTTGTTTTTAGAGAAGTCCTCAGTCTGTAGCTCTGGCTGACCCAGGACTGCCTACTTGTGTTAATTAGGGTTTCACAGCTGAGAACAGACACCAAGAGCAAGGTAAGGCTTAGAAAACCCTACATTCAGTGGTGGCTCAAGCTCTTAATGAGAGCACTCTGTAGGTAGAGGCAGTCAGTTTCTGAGTTCGAGGCCACCCTGGTGAAAGACAGGGCTAGGGTAGGGGCTAGGGTGAGGAAAGAAAGAAAGAAAAAGTTTTTATAAAAGTTTTATAAAAAGTGTTAAAGTTTTTAAAAATTAAAAAAAAAATACCAGATCACCATCACACAGCATTGGCTGTCTTCAGGTGTATCCTTTCAGCCTCCAAAACAAAAAACAATGGCTGGCTGTCTTCAGGTGTATCCTATTCTCGAGTCTTATTTCCAACCTTAGAGCTGGGCTGAGCTGCCTCATTATGTAATTGCAAATCTTCCTTGGTTTGTCTTTTCCATTTCTAAGACTAACAGGCCTTTTTCTATTTATTGAATATGCTCATGACTGTCCTTTAGATATAGTAAATATAACTTTTGCTTATAAAACTTCTTTTCTAGGAATTTTTAAAGGGCAATGGCAGAGTTTATTTATAAAAAAATATTTTGCATTTATTTATTTGTGTGAGTGATGAAGCTCAGGTCTTCAAACTCGTCAGGAGGTATGATTACCTCCCCTCTCTCTCAACCCCTCTCTCTCCTCTCTCAATGATTGCGTAAGAATGTTTTGCATGTGTATGCTGTGCCCACAGACTCCAGAACAGAGTATTAGATCCCCTGGAACTGGAGATGGGCCACCATATATAATACTGGTAATTGAGCCCAGGTTCTCTGGAAGAGGAGACAATGCTCTTAATTGTTGAGCCCTCTCTGTAGCCACATCTTTCTTTTTTTTTTTTTTGAGTATATGTGAGGCTGTGTTTATATACATCATATGCAGACAATAAGAATGATTTAGATTCTTCAGAATCTGACACCCTCTTCTGGACTGTCTGAACATAGCTACAGCATACTTAAATATAATAAATAAATAAATCTTTAAAAAGAAAAGGAAAAGTAAAAAAGAAAGATCAGGCCTGCCATATGCATGTTCATAGAGGAAAATGGAAGAGACCACAATCTAACCTCAGCAGGGTGCTTCCTTCTGGATGGTAGCTCACAGTTTCATCCCAGCAAGACAGGCAAATCACTGAGTTCAAGGACAGTAAGGTTCAGGACAGCCAAGGTTAGGAAGGAAAAGGGTCTATGTTGAGAATACAAACCGACAAAACAACAACTAGGAAAAAGAAGTGACAGTTTAACTTGGGGTAGGGTACCAACAAGAGAAAGCTTTCTGTTACCACTTACAAACACCAGTAGGCTTGGACCCTTCTGCCCAGGTCCCTGCCTTCCTTTCTAGGAATTCTAAGGATGCCAGGGGGTGGGGGAATCCAGATTAACTTTTTAAAAACAAAGACTTGGTCTTTGATGTCTATAGGAAGCCCTTCTCAGTGCCTTTAACTACCACTGAACTTTCAGGGCTGTGACTCAACTGTAACAAGGAACAGGGCTAAGAACCTGCAGCCTTTGAAAACAACTATTTTTTTAAAGTGGGGGACCCAAATCAGCAGTAGAACCCCTCAGGTTCAGCCATAATACATGTTAGGGAAAGAGCCTCAATGTCCGGAGCTGAGGTCTCATGGGTGAACTGCTTCAAGCTCTGAGTATCATTGAAAGAAAGAAAAGATATCATGTGGTTGCTTAATTTATTTATTTTATTATTTCTATTTTTTGTTTTCTTTTGTTTTGTTTTAGAAAAGGCCTCAGTCTGTAGCTATGGCTGACCTAGGACAGACTACACGTGTTAATTAGGGTTTCACAGCTGAGAAACAGACCATACCTATGTAAGACTTAGAAAACACAACAATCAGTGGTGGCTCGAGGTCTTAATGAGAGCACTCTGGAGGCAGAGGCAGTCAGTTTTTGAGATCGAGGCCAGCCTGGTTAAAGACAGGGATAGGCAGGGCTAGGCAAGGCAGGGCTGGGATAGGCTAGGCTAGGCAAGGGGCTGGGCTAGTCAAGGCAAGGGACTAGGCTAGGCTACTCAAGGGGCTAGGCAAGACAGACAGACAGAGAGAAAGACAGACAAGGATGGCAGGCCTGCCTGGTTTTTCTTTCTTTCTTATACCTTTTAAAAATGTTTATTTATTTATTTATTTATCTATTTATTTATTTATTTATGTATTTATTAGATATAAGTACACTGTAGCTGTCTTCAGACACTCCAGAAGAGGGTGTCAGATTCTGGAGAATCTATATCCCTCTTATGGTCTGCATATGATGTACATAAACACAGCCTCACATTTACTTCTAAAAATTTAAACATGTGTGGGGCCAATGAAAGGGATCAACAATTAACAGCATTGTCTCCTCTTATAGATAACCTGGGATCAACTACCAGCAACTATATGGTGGCCCATCTCCAGTTCCAGGGGATCAGACAGACAGACAGACATACAGACAGATAGAGTTAAGGATGGCAGGCCTACCTGGTCTTTCATTCTTTCTTATCTTTTTTAAAAAATGTTTATTAATTTAAGTATGTATTTATTAGATTTAAGTACACTGTAGCTTTCTTCAAACACTACCGAATAGGGTGTCAGATTCTGGAGAATCTATATCCCTCTTATGGTCTGCATATGATGTACATGAACACAGCCTCACATATACTTCTAAAAATTTAAAGATGGGTGGGGCCACTGAAAGGGCTCAGCAATTAACAGCACTGACTCCTCTTCCAGAGAACCTGGGATCAACTACCAGCAATTATATGGTGGCCCATCTCCATTTCCAGGGGATCAGACAGACAGACAGACAAGGATGGCAGGCTTGCCTGGTCTCTCTTTCTTTATTATCCTTTTTTAAAAATGTTCATTTGTTTATTTATGAATTTATTAGATATAAGTACACTGTAGCTGTCTTCAGACACTCCAGAAGAGGGTGTCAGATTCTGGAGAATCTAAATCCCTCTTATGGTCTGCATATTCGGTACATAAACACAGCCTCGCATATACTTCTAAAAATTTAAAGATGGGTGGGGCCACTGAAAGGGCTCAACAATTAACAGCATTGTCTCCTCTTCCAGAGTACCTGGGATCAACTACAAGCAACTCTATGGTGGCCCATCTCCAGGTCCAGAGGATCAGACAGACAGACAGACAGAGATAAGGATGGCAGGCCTGCCTGGTCTTTCTTTCTTTCTTATCTTTTTAAAAAAATGTTTATTTCTTTATTTATGTATTTATTAGATATAAGTACACTGTATCCGTCATAGACACTCCAAAAGACGGTGTCAGATTCTGGAGAATATAAATCCCTCTTTAATGGTGTGAATATGATGTACATAAACACAGCATCACATTTACTTCTAGAAATTATAAAGATGGGTGGGGCCACTGAAAGGGCTGAACAATTAACAGCATTGTCTCCTCTTCAGAAGACCTGGGATCAACTACCAGCAACAAAATGGTGGCCCATCTCCAGTTCCAGGAGATCAGACAGACAGACAAACAGAGAGACAGACAGACAGACAAAGATAAGGATGGCAGCCCTGCCTGGTCTTTCTTTCTTTCTTATCCTTTTTAAAAAATGTTTGTTTATTTATTTATTTATTTATTTATTTATTTATTTATTAGATATAAGTACACTGTAGCTATCTTCAGACACTACAGAAGAGGGTGTCAGATTCTGGAGAATCTAAATCCCTCTTATGGTCTGCATATGATGTACATAAGCACAGCCTCACATATACTTCTAAAACTTTAAAGATGGGTGGGGCCACAGAAAGGGATCAACAATTAACAGCATTGTCTCCTCTTCCAGAGAACGTTGGATAAACTACCAGCAACTATATGTTGGCCCATCTCCAGTTCCAGGGTATCAGACAGACAGACAGACAGACAGAGATAAGGATGGAGGCCTGCGTGGTCTTTCTTTCTTTCTTATACTTTTTAAAAAAATGTTTATTTATTTATTTATTTATTTATTATATATAAGTACACTGTAGCTGTCTTCATACACTCCTGAAGAGGGTGTCAGATTCTGGAGAATCTAAATCCCTCTTATGGTCTGCATATGATGTACATAAACACAGCCTCACATATACTTCTAAAAATTTAAAGAGGTGTGGGGCCACTGAAAGGGCTCAACAATTAACAGCATTGTCTCCTCTACCAGAGAACCTGGGATCAACTACCAGCAATTATATGGTGGCCCATCTCCAGTTCCAGGGGATCAGGCAGACAAAGAGACAGACAGACAAGGGTGGCAGGCCTCCCTGGTTTTTCTTTCTTTCTTATCCTTTTTAAAAAATGTTTATTTATTTATTTATGGATTTATTAGATATAAGTACACTGAAGCTGTCTTCAGACACTCTAGAAGAGGGTGTCATATTCTGGAGAATCTAAATCCCTCTTATGGTCTGCATATGATGTACATAAACACGGCCTCACATATACTTCTAAAAATTTAAAGATGTGTGGGCCCACTGAAAGGGCTCAACAATTAAAAGCATTGTCTCCTTTTCCAGAGAACCTGGGATCAACTACAAGCAACTCTATGGTGGCCCATCTCCAGTTCCAGAGGATCAGACAGACAGACAGACAGACAGAGATAAGGATGGCAGTCCTGCCTGGTCTTTCTTTCTTTCTTATCCTTTTTAAAAAATGTTTGTTTGTTTATTTATTTATTTATTTATTTATTTATTTATTTATTTATTAGATATAAGTACACTGTAGCTATCTTCAGACACTCCAGAAGAGGGTGTCAGATTCTGGAGTATCGATATCCCTCTTATGGTCTGCATATGATGTACATAAACACAGCCTCACATATACTTCTAAAAATTAAAATATGTGTGGGGCCACTTAAAGGTCTCAACAATTAACAGCATTGTCAACTCTACCAGAGATCCCGGGATCAACTACCAGCAACTATATGGTGGCCCATCTCCAGTTCCAGGCGATCAGACAGACAGATGAAAGACTCAAAAACTCCCAAAGGGAGGCATTTACTCAAGCCTCGGGTCAGCCGCGCACCCAAGAAGACACTGAGACCGGTACTTAAGATGTATAGAGTAAGATTTAATACAGCAGCAACAAGAAAGCTCATAAAAGCACATAAACCAGAGCCCTATAAAGCAACAGCAAGCAAATACATGAACTAGAGCTCTGGGGTGGAAACCCACACACACCCAGCATGGTGTAGAGGGGATTCGACAATTAGCCCAAACTTTTCACAAGCTTTTATAGGAGAAGGGTAAGGGGGGATGCAGGGCAGGGAAAATACAGTTTTTACGTCACTAAGTGATTCAGCCAAGGGTTTTTCCAAAGTGCTTTTGCAACCGCATCCCACACTTTGGCCATGTACTTGATTCATTGAAACTGAGGTTTTTACTCACACCCTTTATCTCAAAAATGTCCCTGGCACAGTCCTCAGTTGGGAGGGGTTGGACTGGGTTCGTTCCAGGAGACCCTTATCTCAGAAATGTCCCCGGAACAGTTCTTAGTTGGGAGGGGGTCTGACTCTGGTGTGAGAGTTCAGAATGTACTCTGGGGTGAGAAGTTCTGGTGGTCAGTAATTTTCTTCTTTCATTCCCCCCTTCTTTTAGTAAATAATTCTAATCTTAGAATTTCAGATACTGCATAATGCACCAAATGAAAGACTCTATTTTAACATGGGAACAAAAACAGAACAAGAAGCATTAGTAAACAGAACTAGGCAGGGGCCCTTTTAGCGAGGCTTGAGGGTCTGGGCACGATGTAGGTGCACGTAGATCAGATCTCTGGCTGGAACTGGTGAGATGTCCTTGGGATACCCAGCTCGTTCACTGTCTCAGCTGTTGGGATCCCTGGAGCAATGTCGTCCGTGTACTCAGTCCAATTTTCCCAGTTGTGACCAGACCACCTACAAGCCTTTTAACTTAGCATACAGATCATTATTAACAACATAGGTTTAAACACATCATTTGAGACTATGATGGGCATAGGAGTTTCATAAAGGATAAAACTGAATCAAGAGGAAATATTTCTAGTACGTTTGAGTAGGGCATAGGGAAGGAACACCAAGTCTGTGCCAGTCTCCATGATTAATTTTGTCAAGGTCTGTCATAGAGTTTTAAACTAATTTTTATCTATCCTGAGCTCTGAGGTCTATACACACAATGTAATTTTTATTTGACCTCTAAATGCTTGGCCACACCCTGACTTACCTGGGCAACAAAGCAGGGCTATTATCTGACACTATTGCTTTTGGCACTCTGAACCTTGGAAAAATTTTCTTCAATAATCTTCTTGATGACTATGTGAGCAGTCTCATTTATCCATTTTGAGAACGTTTTTTTTCTGCAGATGTCAACAGCTTTCTTTGTCTGTATATTGTTCTATACAGTGGAAAAAGCATACCTGCTGTCAGTGTAGACTTTTATAAAGCTTGTATCAAAGCCGCAAATTTAGCTTTTTGGGCTGAAGTCCCTTCAGGGAGACTGCTGGCCTAGATCATTTGCTTTTTGTCCACTGCTGCACTGCTGTCCCCGCCTTCCGCTTACCTTCAATCGTGAGGCTACTGCCGTCCGTGTACCAGCTCAAACTCTCAGGCCAAGGCTGATCTGATCTTTACTTGCCGAGGTAAGTAGCCCCCTCTGTTGGTAGATGGCCCCATGGATATGAGCTGCTTTCCATCTACTACTGTTGCTCCTGTGACAAAGCTGCTGCCATCTGTGTACCAGGCAGGCACACCCGGCCAAGGCTGATCAGTCAGATCTCTCCTTGTTCCAGTTTCCTCAGCCAGGACATCAGCACATTGATGTACAGGAGTGGAGTCATCTGCCAAGGAGCAGTAAACTCTGGTAGTGGGTATAGTCACATGCTGACCCAGAGTAAGCTTGTCAGCGTCTTTAACAAGCAGGGCTGCCTTTATGCTGTCAAAGGCTTTTTGGTGTTCCTCAGTCCAGGTGAATGGGACTTTTTCTCTCTGCAAAAGCCCGCCGTCCCCAGAAACTCACGTACTTGGCGCGGGGTGGTGGGGGTTGGGATCAGCATCACAGTCTTTTTTCTGGCCTCGGTGAGCCACTGCTTTTCGTCGTCTCGGCACCTCGGTACGACATAACTGAGCTTTACTCCAACTCACCCAGTCCATTCAGGAGCTTTTAGGAGGGCCAGAATTTCTTCTTTGTCTTTGATGTCTCTGCCTTTAGCCAACCGCAGGGCTTGGGTTAGTGCCAGGAGTTCATGTTTTCCAGAGCATTAGTCAGCCATCGGTCAGGGGGCTGAACCACACTTTTAGGGCATGTGCCAAGTTTTTGTCTCAGAGTCAGTTTATCTGCGTCCTTGACAAGCAGATTATGGCAGCAATAGCTTTCAGGCAAGAAAATCACCCGCTGGCAACAGGGTGTAACTTCTTGGATAGGTAAGCCACTGGCCTTTTTCAAAGTCCCAATTTCTGAGTAAGAACCTCTTTGGCAATACTTTTGTTCTCAGTCACATCTAGGAGTCCCAAAGTTAGGACAACATTAGGGCAGTCTCAATAGCATCTAAGGCCATCCAAGGTTGTTCTTTATTTCTCATACGAAGGGCTGTTTATCTTTTTAATTCAGCAAAACCTGGAATCCACAGTCTGCAAAGGCCTGCAGTGTCCAGGAACCTTTTAAACTTGCTTTGCACTGGTCAGTGGAGGAATATGAAAACACAGTCTCTTTTTAGCTGCTTTTAACAGGTAGGCCACCGGTCTTTTTCAAGGACTCAGCTTCTGTGTTAGCACCCCTTCTGCTATTTCCTTACTTTTAGCCACGAGCAGGTGAAGGGTTTTGTCATGAGGGGGGTTCTTCTTCTTTTTGTTAGGACAGTCTCTCACCCAGTGCTCTTCTTTTTCAACAGATAACAGTAAACACTTTGATCTTCAGCCAAAAGCTTTCTTTTTTTGTTGCCAGGTACTAAGTTTTCTAGTCTCCCTGACTTTTGTGACCAGCATTCCATTTCTCTTATCCTTTTTTGAAAATTTTCTGGCTCCCTATTTCTTACAGATCATCTCTAAGTGCTAGTATTATTAGCAAGTATCACTGTGCTAAGTTCTAATCTTTGTCATTTATCTCTCTTTACTCCTGTTTCTTAACTGCAATGGAGATCTCATATAATGTCTCTCTTTCTATCTATATATATCTCTTTTCTTCCCTGTCCTTGCTTACTTTGAATGTTATCTAATTATTACATCTATATTCTGTCACTTAACTTTTTCTAGTTTACCTCTCTTTACTGTTAACCTATTTCTTCTGAGTCTGCTGAAGCTTTGCTCTCAGCTCTTTTTTTTCAGACCTCTATCCTTTTCTTAACCAGATCGTTGGGGCACTTTTTAGTCCCACAGAGATGAGACCTTTATCAGAGCCTGGCAGTTAGACCCGCAGGTGTTCCTTACCTTGGATATCTCCCTCACAGACTCACTGTCAGCAGCTCAGGGCAGAGCCTGAGAAGAGAAAACACATGGGGCAGAGAAGGGAGTGCAGCTCTATTTGGCTGCACCAGACCACTGATATTTCAAAATGAACACAATTTTTTCTGTTAACAGTTAGCAAGAGACAGGATACAGGGGACAGGAGAATGAGCCTTTCTCCCACCCAGGAGGCAGGCAAAGGCTGAGTCTCCGCCGCCGCGCGCCACAGCGGAAATGTGGGAGTGGCAAACAAACGCTGGCAGGCAGAGGAACCAATTTAACTATTTAACTACCTGTTAGACACCCTGTGCTCTCTGCACTGTCTTTGGGGAGGGAGCACGCAGCCGGGCCGGCACAAGGGAGTGCGGGTAGACTCTGGGGGGGCAAAAGAGGGACGCTGTAGTCGGCCCCTCCCCAGCTGTGGCAGGCTTCACGGCCACTCCGGGACTGGCAGGCGGGGGCCGGCAGGCCGCTGCACTCACTATCAGCATTTCACAACTCGGGGCACAGACAGCCTCTGCTTCTGCCGTGCCTGCAGAAGCCAGAACCTCAGCGTCACTGCTGCTATCAAAGCCCTACCCGCGCTGCCAAAGCCGGAAATTCTTAGCCCAGCTCTGCAATCTCAGAGCTCTTTTGAGCAGCCTGGGACTCACCAGCACTGAGTTTTTTTCTTTTAAAACCATTTCTGACAAATTCTGTCCTGACGTCAGTCCAAGTCTACAGTCGACAAAGGGTTAACACACACACACACACACACACACACACACACACAGTCTTGTCACGTGGCACAAACACAACCAGCCAAACGCCACTTTCTGACAGGGTCGGATTTCACATTGACTCTTTTTCCTGATAGGGGTGGGATTCCACATCCACTCCCGCCCTGGCAGAGAGAACGCTCTCTCTCTCTCTCACTCTGCCAGGCAACAGCCAGGTCTTTTTAACTGTTCCGTACCCTGGGCACTCCTTCCAGGGTCTCCCTTGGAACATCTTTTTGGGGTGCAGATTGCCAGAATAAACCCACAATCTCAGAATACACAAATGCAGCAGTTCCACACCTACACACCCAGCAGATTGTTCCATTTCTAGAATAATAGCAGACACGACAAAAGCAGACACAAGACTTGAGACAAAAAGAAAAAAAACCAAAGCACGAGGTGGGACTCGAACCCACGATCTCGCAACCAGAAGCACGAGGTGGGACTCGAACCCACGATCTCGCAACCAGAAGCACGAGGTGGGACTCGAACCCACGATCTCGCAACCAGAAGCACGAGGTGGGACTCGAACCCACGATCTCGCACCCTGAAGCACGAGGTGGGACTCGAACCCACGATCTCGCACAGAGGGGTCCACTAAGCGTCCTTAGTCCTCCCCTATCTCACCTGGGACGTCTCCCAGGGGCAGATCGGACGGTGGGCACCTGAGCACGTCTACTCTTACCCACTTCGCATTCCCTCCCGGAGTGCGATCTCTGGTGCTCTTACTGAGCACAGAGCGTCACGCAAAACCAGAACAGCGATCGCTCATACAGAATGGCCTTCCTGGCCTCTCAGAAATTAACAGAACACAGACACCAGACCAAAGCAGAACAATAAATCTTACTTCTGAGTGGGTCCAGGACTTCTGGGTAGACGCGCTGATTCCCGGCCAATGCACCAAATGAAAGACTCAAAAACTCCCAAAGGGAGGCATTTACTCAAGCCTCGGGTCAGCCGCGCACCCAAGAAGACACTGAGACCGGTACTTAAGATGTATAGAGTAAGATTTAATACAGCAGCAACAAGAAAGCAAATAAAAGCACATAAACCAGAGCCCTATAAAGCAACAGCAAGCAAATACATGAACTAGAGCTCTGGGGTCGAAACCCACACACACCCAGCATGGTGTAGAGGGGATTCGACAATTAGCCCAAACTTTTCACAAGCTTTTATAGGAGAAGGGTAAGGGGGGATGCAGGGCAGGGAAAATACAGTTTTTACGTCACTAAGTGATTCAGCCAAGGGTTTTTCCAAAGTGCTTTTGCAACCGCATCCCACACTTTGGCCATGTACTTGATTCATTGAAACTGAGGTTTTTACTCACACCCTTTATCTCAAAAATGTCCCTGGCACAGTCCTCAGTTGGGAGGGGTTGGACTGGGTTCGTTCCAGGAGACCCTTATCTCAGAAATGTCCCCGGAACAGTTCTTAGTTGGGAGGGGGTCTGACTCTGGTGTGAGAGTTCAGAATGTACTCTGGGGTGAGAAGTTCTGGTGGTCAGTAATTTTCTTCTTTCACAGACAGACAGACAAGGATAATGATGGCAGGCCTACCTGGTCTTTCTTTCTTTCTTATCCTTTTTAAAAAATGTTTATTCATATATTTATGTATTTATTAGATATAAGTACAATGTAGCTGTCTTCAAACAATCAAGAAGAGGGTGTCAGATTCTGGAGAATCTAAATCCCTCTTATGGTCTGCATATGATGTACATAAACACAGCCTCAACTTTACTTCTAAAAATTTAAAGATGGGTGGGGCCACTGAAATGGCTCAACAATTAACAGCATTGTCTCCTCTACCAGAGAGCCTGGGATCAACTTCCAGCAACTATATGGTGGCCCATCTCCAGTTCCAGGGTATCAAACAGACAGACAGACAGACAGAGTTAAGGATAGAGGCCTGCCTGGTCTTTCTTTCTTTCTTATCCTTTTTAAAAATATTTATTTTTTATATATGTATTTATTAGATATAAGTAAACTGTATCTGTTTCAGACACTCCAGAAGAGGTTGTCAGATTCTGGAGAATCTAAATCCCTGTTATGTTCTGAATATGATGTACATAAACACAGCCTCACATATACTTTTAAATATTTAAAGAAGTGTGGGGCCACTGAAAGGGCTCAACAATTAACAGCATTGTCTCCTCTTCCAGAGAACCTGGGATCAACTACCAGCTCCTACAAGGTGGCCCATCTCCAGTTCCAGGGGATCAGACAGACAGACAGACAGACAGAGATAATGATGGCAGGCCTGCCTGGTCTTTCTTTCTTTCTTATCCTTTTTAAAAAATATTTATTTATTTATTTATTTATTTATTTATTTACTTATTTCTTAGATATAAGTACACTGTAGCTGTCTTCAGACACTCCAGAGGAGGGTTTCAGATTCTGGAGAATGTAAATCCCTCTTATGGTCTGCATATGATGTACATAAACACAGCCTCACATATACTGAGGTGAGGTGTCACAGGCCAACTGCTGGAATTTCTGAGTACCACCTAGAGAGAGAAAAGCTATGCTGTGGTTTCTTAATTTATGTATTTTATTATTTCTATTTGTTGTTTTGTTTTGTTTTATTTGTTTTTAGAGAAGTCCTCAGTCTGTAGCTCTGGCTGACCCAGGACTGCCTACTTGTGTTAATTAGGGTTTCACAGCTGAGAACAGACACCAAGAGCAAGGTAAGGCTTAGAAAACCCTACATTCAGTGGTGGCTCAAGCTCTTAATGAGAGCACTCTGTAGGTAGAGGCAGTCAGTTTCTGAGTTCGAGGCCACCCTGGTGAAAGACAGGGCTAGGGTAGGGGCTAGGGTGAGGAAAGAAAGAAAGAAAGAAAAAGTTTTTATAAAAGTTTTATAAAAAGTGTTAAAGTTTTTAAAAATTAAAAAAAAAATACCAGATCACCATCACACAGCATTGGCTGTCTTCAGGTGTATCCTTTCAGCCTCCAAAACAAAAAACAATGGCTGGCTGTCTTCAGGTGTATCCTATTCTCGAGTCTTATTTCCAACCTTAGAGCTGGGCTGAGCTGCCTCATTATGTAATTGCAAATCTTCCTTGGTTTGTCTTTTCCATTTCTAAGACTAACAGGCCTTTTTCTATTTATTGAATATGCTCATGACTGTCCTTTAGATATAGTAAATATAACTTTTGCTTATAAAACTTCTTTTCTAGGAATTTTTAAAGGGCAATGGCAGAGTTTATTTATAAAAAAATATTTTGCATTTATTTATTTGTGTGAGTGATGAAGCTCAGGTCTTCAAACTCGTCAGGAGGTATGATTACCTCCCCTCTCTCTCAACCCCTCTCTCTCCTCTCTCAATGATTGTGTAAGAATGTTTTGCATGTGTATGCTGTGCCCACAGACTCCAGAACAGAGTATTAGATCCCCTGGAACTGGAGATGGGCCACCATATATAATACTGGTAATTGAGCCCAGGTTCTCTGGAAGAGGAGACAATGCTCTTAATTGTTGAGCCCTCTCTGTAGCCACATCTTTCTTTTTTTTTTTGAGTATATGTGAGGCTGTGTTTATATACATCATATGCAGACAATAAGAATGATTTAGATTCTTCAGAATCTGACACCCTCTTCTGGACTGTCTGAACATAGCTACAGCATACTTAAATATAATAAATAAATAAATCTTTAAAAAGAAAAGGAAAAGTAAAAAAGAAAGATCAGGCCTGCCATATGCATGTTCATAGAGGAAAATGGAAGAGACCCCAATCTAACCTCAGCAGGGTGCTTCCTTCTGGATGGTAGCTCACAGTTTCATCCCAGCAAGACAGGCAAATCACTGAGTTCAAGGACAGTAAGGTTCAGGACAGCCAAGGTTAGGAAGGAAAAGGGTCTATGTTGAGAATACAAACCGACAAAACAACAACTAGGAAAAAGAAGTGACAGTTTAACTTGGGGTAGGGTACCAACAAGAGAAAGCTTTCTGTTACCACTTACAAACACCAGTAGGCTTGGACCCTTCTGCCCAGGTCCCTGCCTTCCTTTCTAGGAATTCTAAGGATGCCAGGGGGTGGGGGAATCCAGATTAACTTTTTAAAAACAAAGACTTGGTCTTTGATGTCTATAGGAAGCCCTTCTCAGTGCCTTTAACTACCACTGAACTTTCAGGGCTGTGACTCAACTGTAACAAGGAACAGGGCTAAGAACCTGCAGCCTTTGAAAACAACTATTTTTTTAAAGTGGGGGACCCAAATCAGCAGTAGAACCCCTCAGGTTCAGCCATAATACATGTTAGGGAAAGAGCCTCAATGTCCGGAGCTGAGGTCTCATGGGTGAACTGCTTCAAGCTCTGAGTATCATTGAAAGAAAGAAAAGATATCATGTGGTTGCTTAATTTATTTAATTTATTATTTCTATTTTTTGTTTTCTTTTGTTTTGTTTTAGAAAAGGCCTCAGTCTGTAGCTATGGCTGACCTAGGACAGACTACACGTGTTAATTAGGGTTTCACAGCTGAGAAACAGTCCATACCTATGTAAGACTTAGAAAACACAACAATCAGTGGTGGCTCGAGGTCTTAATGAGAGCACTCTGGAGGCAGAGGCAGTCAGTTTTTGAGATCGAGGCCAGCCTGGTTAAAGACAGGGATAGGCAGGGCTAGGCAAGGCAGGGCTGGGATAGGCTAGGCTAGGCAAGGGGCTGGGCTAGTCAAGGCAAGGGACTAGGCTAGGCTACTCAAGGGGCTAGGCAAGACAGACAGACAGAGAGAAAGACAGACAAAGATGGCAGGCCTGCCTGGTTTTTCTTTCTTTCTTATCCCTTTTAAAAATGTTTATTTATTTATTTATTTATTTATTTATTTATTTATGTATTTATTAGATATAAGTACACTGTAGCTGTCTTCAGACACTCCAGAAGAGGGTGTCAGATTCTGGAGAATCTATATCCCTCTTATGGTCTGCATATGATGTACATAAACACAGCCTCACATTTACTTCTAAAAATTTAAACATGTGTGGGGCCAATGAAAGGGATCAACAATTAACAGCATTGTCTCCTCTTATAGATAACCTGGGATCAACTACCAGCAACTATATGGTGGCCCATCTCCAGTTCCAGGGGATCAGACAGACAGACAGACATACAGACAGATAGAGTTAAGGATGGCAGGCCTACCTGGTCTTTCATTCTTTTTTATCTTTTTTAAAAAATGTTTATTAATTTAAGTATGTATTTATTAGATTTAAGTACACTGTAGCTTTCTTCAAACACTACCGAATAGGGTGTCAGATTCTGGAGAATCTATATCCCTCTTATGGTCTGCATATGATGTACATGAACACAGCCTCACATATACTTCTAAAAATTTAAAGATGGGTGGGGCCACTGAAAGGGCTCAGCAATTAACAGCACTGACTCCTCTTCCAGAGAACCTGGGATCAACTACCAGCAATTATATGGTGGCCCATCTCCATTTCCAGGGGATCAGACAGACAGACAGACAAGGATGGCAGGCTTGCCTGGTCTCTCTTTCTTTATTATCCTTTTTTAAAAATGTTCATTTGTTTATTTATGAATTTATTAGATATAAGTACACTGTAGCTGTCTTCAGACACTCCAGAAGAGGGTGTCAGATTCTGGAGAATCTAAATCCCTCTTATGGTCTGCATATTCGGTACATAAACACAGCCTCGCATATACTTCTAAAAATTTAAAGATGGGTGGGGCCACTGAAAGGGCTCAACAATTAACAGCATTGTCTCCTCTTCCAGAGTACCTGGGATCAACTACAAGCAACTCTATGGTGGCCCATCTCCAGGTCCAGAGGATCAGACAGACAGACAGAGAGAGATAAGGATGGCAGGCCTGCCTGGTCTTTCTTTCTTTCTTATCTTTTTAAAAAAATGTTTATTTCTTTATTTATGTATTTATTAGATATAAGTACACTGTATCCGTCATAGACACTCCAAAAGACGGTGTCAGATTCTGGAGAATATAAATCCCTCTTTAATGGTGTGAATATGATGTACATAAACACAGCATCACATTTACTTCTAGAAATTATAAAGATGGGTGGGGCCACTGAAAGGGCTGAACAATTAACAGCATTGTCTCCTCTTCAGAAATCCTGGGATCAACTACCAGCAACAAAATGGTGGCCCATCTCCAGTTCCAGGAGATCAGACAGACAGACAAACAGAGAGACAGACAGATAGACAAAGATAAGGATGGCAGCCCTGCCTGGTCTTTCTTTCTTTCTTATCCTTTTTAAAAAATGTTTGTTTATTTATTTATTTATTTATTTATTTATTTATTAGATATAAGTACACTGTAGCTATCTTCAGACACTACAGAAGAGGGTGTCAGATTCTGGAGAATCTAAATCCCTCTTATGGTCTGCATATGATGTACATAAGCACAGCCTCACATATACTTCTAAAAATTTAAAGATGGGTGGGGCCACAGAAAGGGATCAACAATTAACAGCATTGTCTCCTCTTCCAGAGAACGTTGGATAAACTACCAGCAACTATATGGTGGCCCATCTCCAGTTCCAGGGTATCAGACAGACAGACAGACAGACAGAGATAAGGATGGAGGCCTGCGTGGTCTTTCTTTCTTTCTTATACTTTTTAAAAAAATGTTTATTTATTTATTTATTATATATAAGTACACTGTAGCTGTCTTCATACACTCCTGAAGAGGGTGTCAGATTCTGGAGAATCTAAATCCCTCTTATGGTCTGCATATGATGTACATAAACACAGCCTCACATATACTTCTAAAAATTTAAAGAGGTGTGGGGCCACTGAAAGGGCTCAACAATTAACAGCATTGTCTCCTCTACCAGAGAACCTGGGATCAACTACCAGCAATTATATGGTGGCCCATCTCCAGTTCCAGGGGATCAGGCAGACAAAGAGACAGACAGACAAGGGTGGCAGGCCTCCCTGGTTTTTCTTTCTTTCTTATCCTTTTTAAAAAATGTTTATTTATTTATTTATGGATTTATTAGATATAAGTACACTGTAGCTGTCTTCAGACACTCCAGAAGAGGGTGTCAGATTCTGGAGAATATAAATCCCTCTTATGGTCTGCATATGATGGACATAAACACAGATTCACATACACTTCTAAAAATTTAAGATGGGTGGGGCCACTGAAAGGGCTCAACAATTAACAGCATTGTCTCTTCTTCCAGAGAACCTGGGATCAACTACCAGCAACTATATGGTGGCCCATCTCCAGTTCCAGGAGATCAGACAGACAGACAGACAGAGATAAGGAGGGCAGGCCTGCCTGGTTTTTCTTTCTTTCTTATCCTTTTAAAATAATGTTTATTTATTTATTTATTTATTTATTTATTTATTAGATATAAGTACACTGTAGTTGTCTTCAGACACTCCAGAAAAGGGTGTCAGATTCTGGAGAATCTTAATCCCTCTTATGGTCTGCATATGATGTACATAAACACAGCCTAACATATACTTCTAAAAATTTAAAGATAGGTGGAGCCACTGAAAGGGCTCAACAATTAACAGCATTGTCTCTTCTTCCAGAGAACCTGGGATCAACTAACAGCAACTATATGGTGGCCTATCTCCAGTTCCAAGGGATCAGACAGACAGACAGACAGACTGACAGAGATAAGGATGGAGGCCTGCCTGGTCTTTCTTTCTTTCTTTCTTATACTTTTAAAAAAATGTTTATTTATTTATTTATTTATTTATTTATTTATTTATTTATTAGATATAAGTACACTGTAGCTGTATTCAGACACTCTAGAAGAGGGTGTCATCTTCTGGAGAATCTAAATCCCTCTTATGGTCTGCATATGATGTACATAAACACAGCCTCACATATACTTCTAAAAATTTAAAGATGGGTGGGCCCACTGAAAGGGCTCAACAATTAACAGCATTGTCTCTTCTTCCAGAGAACGTGGGATCAACTACCAGCAACTATATGGTGGCCCATCTCAAGTTCCAGGGGATAAGACAGACAGACAGACAGACAGAGATAAGGATGGCAGGCCTGCCTGATTTTTCTTTCTTTCTTATCCTTTTAAAAAAATGTTGATTTATTTATTTATTTATTCATTTATTCATTTATTTATTTATTTATGTATTTAAGATATAAGTACACTGTAGCTGTCTTCACACTCTCCAGAAGTCGGTGCAGATTCTGGAAAATCAATATGCCTCTTATGGTCTACATATGATATACATGAACACAGCCTCACATATACTTCTAAAAATTTAAAGATGGGTGGGGCCACTGAAAGGGCTCAACAACTAACAGCATTGTCTCCTCTTCCAGAGAACCTGGGATCAACTACCAGCAACTATATAGTGGCCCATCTCCAGTTCCAGGGTATCTGACAGATAGACAGACAGACAGACAGACAGACAGACAAGGTGGCAGGCCTGCCTGGTCTTTCTTTCTTTCTTATGCTTTTTAAAAAATGTTTATTTATTTATTTATGTATTTATTAGTTATAAGTACACTGTAGTTGTCTTCAGACACTCTAGAAGAGGGTGTCATATTCTGGAGATCTAAATCCCTCTTATGGTCTGCATATGATGTACATAAACACAGCCTCACATATACTTCTAAAAATTTAAAGTTGGGTGGGCCCACTGAAAGGGCTCAACAATTAACACCATTGTCTCCTCTTCCAGAGAACGTGGGATCAACTACCAGCAACTATATGGTGGCCCATCTCAAGTTGCAGGGGATCAGACAGACAGACAGACAGACAGACAGACAGTGATAAGGATGGCAGGCCTGCCTGATTTTTCTTTCTTTCTTATCCTTTTAAAAAATGTTTATTTTTTTATTTATTTATTTATGTACTTATTAGATATAAGTACACTCTAGCTGTCTTCAGACTCTCCAGAAGAGGGTGTCAGATTCTGGGGAATCTATATCCCTCTTATGGTCTGCATATGATGTACATAAACACAGCCTCACATATACTTCTAAAAATTTAAAGATGGGTGGGGCCACTGAAAGGGCTCAACAATTAACAGCATTGTCTCCTCTTCCAGAGGACCTGTGATCAACTACCAGCAACTATATTGTGGCCCATCTCCAGTTCCAGGGGATCAGACAGACAGACAGACAGACAGTGATAAGGATGGCAGTCCTGCCTGGTCTTTCTTTCTTTCTTATCCTTTTTTTAAAAAAATGTTTGTTTATTTATTTATTTATTTATTTATTAGATATAAGTACACTGTAGCTGTTCAGACACTCCAGAAGAGGGTTTAAGATTCTGGAGAATCTAAATCCCTCTTATGGTCTGCATATGATGTACATAAACACAGCCTCACATATACTTCTAAAAATTTAAAGAAGGGTGGGGCCACTCTAAAAGCTCAACAATTAACAGCATTGTCTCCTCTTCCAGAGTACCTGGGATCAACTACCAGCAACTATATGGTGACCCATCTCCAGTTCCCGGGGATCAGATAGACAGACAGACAGACAGACAGACAGAGATATGGATGGCAGGCCTACCTGGTCTTTCTTTCTTTCTTATCCTTTTTAAAAATGTTTATTTATTTATTTATTTATTTATTTATTTATTTATTTATCTATTTATTTATTTGATATAAGTACACTGTAGCTGTCTTCAGACACTCCAGAAAAGGGTGTCAGATTCTGGAGAATCTAAATCCCTCTTATGGTCTGCATATGATGTACATAAACACAGCCTCACATTTACTACTAAATATTTAAAGATGGGTGGCGCCACTGAAAGGGCTCAACAATTAACAGCATTGTCTCCTCTTCCAGAGAACCTGGGATCAACTACCAGCAATTATTCGTGGCCCATCTCCAGTTCCCAGGGATCAGATTGACAGACAGACAGACAGACAGAGATATGGATGGCAGGCCTGCCTGGTCTTTCTTTCTGTCATATCCTTTTTAAAAAATGTTTATTTATTTATTTATTTATTTATTTATTTATTTATTTATTTATTTATTAGATATAAGTACACTGTAGCTGTTCAGACACTCCAGAAGAGGTTGTCAGATTCTGGAGAATCTAAATCCCTCTTATGGTCTGCATATGATGTACATAAACACAGCCTCACATATACTTCTAAAAATTTAAAGAAGGGTGGGGCCACTCTAAAAGCTCAACAATTAACAGCATTGTCTTCTCTTCCAGAGTACCTGGGATCAACTATCAGCAACTATATGGTGGCCCATCTCCAGTTCCAGGGGATCAGACGGACAGACAGACAGACAGTGCTAAGGATGGCAGGCCTGCCTGGTCTTTCTTTCTTTCTTATCCTTTTTAAAAAAATGTTTATTTATATATTTATTTATGTATTTATTAGATATAAGTACACTGTAGCTGTCTTCAGACACTCCAGAAGAGGGTGTCAGATTCTGGAGAATCTAAATCCCTCTTATGGTCTGCATATGATGTACATAAACACAGCCTAACATATACTTCTAAAAATTAAAAGATGTGTGGGGCCACTGAAAGGGCTCAAAAATTAACAGCATTGTCTCCTCTTATAGAGAACCTGGGATCAACTACCAGCAACTCTATGGTGGTCCATCTCCAGTTCCAGGGGATCAGACAGACAGACAGACAGACAGTGATAAGGGTGGCAGGCCTGCCTGGTCTTTCTTTCTTTCTTATCCTTTTTTTAAAAAAATGTTTGTTTATTTATTTATTTAATTATTTATTAGATATAAGTACACTGTAGCTGTTCACACACTGCAGAAGTGGGTGTCAGATTCTGGAGAATCTAAATCCCTCTTATGGTCTGCATATGATGTACATAAACACAGCCTCACAAATACTTCTAAAAATTTAAAGAAGGGTGGGGCCACTCTAAAAGCTCAACAATTAACAGCATTGTCTCCTCTTCCAGAGTACCTGGGATCAACTACCAGCAACTATATGGTGGCCCATCTCCAGTTCCACGGGATCATACAGACAGACATACAGACAGTGATAAGGATGGCAGGCCTGCCTGGTCTTTCTTTCTTTCTTATCCTTTTTAAAAAAAAATGTTTATTTATATATTTATTTATGGATTTATTAGATATAAGTACACTGTAGCTGTCTTCAGACACTCCAGAAGAGGGTGTCAGATTCTGGAGAATCTAAATCCCTCTTATGGTCTGCATATGATGTACATAAACACAGCCTCACATATACTTCTAAAAATTTAAAGTTGTGTCGGGCCACTGGGAGGGCTCAACAATTAACAGCATTGTCTCCTCTTTCAGTGAACCTGGGATAAACTACCAGCACCTTATGGTGGCCCATCTCCAGTTCCAGTGGATTAGACCGACAGACAGACAGAGAGACAGAGATAAGGATGGCAGGCCTGCCTGGTCTTTCTTTATTTCTTATTCGTTTTAAAAAATGTTTATTTATTTATTTATTCATATATGTATTTATTAGATATAAGTACACTGTAGCCGTCTTCAGACACTCCAGAAGAGGGTGACAGATTATAGAGAATCTAAATCCCTCTTATGGTCTGAATATGATGTACATAAACACAGCATCACATATACTTCTAAAAATTAAAAATGGGTGGAGCCACTGAAAGGGCTCAACTATTAACAGCATTGTCTCCTCTTCCAGAGAACCTGGGATCAACTACCAGCAACTATATGGTGGCCCATCTCCAGTTCCAGGGGATCAGGAAGACAGACAGACAGACAGACAGAGATAAGGATGGCAGGCCTGCCTTGTCTTGTTTTCTTTCTTATCCTTTTTAAAAAATGTATATTTATTTATTTATTTATGTATTTATTAGAATTAAGTACACTGTAGCTGTCTTCAGACACTCCAGAAGAGGGTGTCAGATTCTGGAGAATCTAAATCCCTCTTATGGTCTGCATATGATGTACATAAACACAGCCTCACATATACTTGTAAATATTTAAAGATGGGCAGGGCCACTGATAGGGCTCAACAATTAACAGCATTGTCTCCTCTTCCAGAACCCTGGGATCAACTACCAGCAACTTTATGGTAGCCCATCTCCAGTTCCAGGGGATCAGACAGACAGACAGACAGACAGACAGAGATAAGGATGGCAGGCCTGCCTGGTTTTACTTTCTTTCTTATCCTGTTTAAAAAAAATGTTTATTTATTCATTTATTTATTTATTTATTTATTTATGTATTTATTATATATAAGTACACTGTAGCTGTCTTCAGACACTCCAGAAGAGGGTGTCAGATTCTGGAGAATCTAAATGCCTCTTATGGTCTGCATATGATGTACATAAACACAGCCTCACATATACTTCTAAATATTTAAAGATGGGTGGCGCCACTGAAAGGGCTCAACAATTAACAGCATTGTCTCCTCTTCCAGAGAACCTGGGATCAACTACCAGCAACTATTCGTGGCCCATCTCCAGTTCCCAGGGATCAGATAGACAGACAGACAGACAGACAGACAGACAGAGATATGGATTGCAGGCCTGCCTGGTCTTTCTTTCTGTCTTATCCTTTTAAAAAAATGTTTATTTATTTATATATTTATTTATTTATTTATTTATTTATTTATTTATTTATGTATTTATTAGATATAAGTACACTGTAGCTGTTCAGACACTCCAGAAGAGGGTGTCATATTCTGGAGAATGTAAATCCCACTTATGGTATGCATATGATGTACATAAACACAGCCTCACAAATACTTCTAACAATTTAAAGAAGGGTGGGGCCACTCTAAAAGCTCAACAATTAACAGCATTGTCTCCTCTTCCAGAGTACCTGGGATCAACTACCAGCAACTATATGGTGGCCCATCTCCAGTTCCAGGGGATCATACAGACAGACATACAGACAGTGATAAGGATGGCAGGCCTGCCTGGTCTTTCTTTCTTTTTTATCCTTTTTAAAAAAATGTTTGTTTATTTATTTATTTAATTATTTATTAGATATAAGTACACTGTAGCTGTTCACACACTGCAGAAGAGGGTGTCAGATTCTGGAGAATCTAAATCCCTCTTATGGTCTGCATATGATGTACATAAACACAGCCTCACAAATACTTCTAAAAATTTAAAGAAGGGTGGGGCCACTCTAAAAGCTCAACAATTAACAGCATTGTCTCCTCTTCCAGAGTACCTGGGATCAACTACCAGCAACTATATGGTGGCCCATCTCCAGTTCCAGGGGATCATACAGACAGACATACAGACAGTGATAAGGATGGCAGGCCTGCCTGGTCTTTCTTTCTTTCTTATCCTTTTTAAAAAAAATGTTTATTTATATATTTATTTATGGATTTATTAGATATAAGTACACTGTAGCTGTCTTCAGACACTCCAGAAGAGGGTGTCAGATTCTGGAGAATCTAAATCCCTCTTATGGTCTGCATATGATGTACATAAACACAGCCTCACATATACTTCTAAAAATTTAAAGTTGTGTCGGGCCACTGGGAGGGCTCAACAATTAACAGCATTGTCTCCTCTTTCAGTGAACCTGGGATAAACTACCAGCACCTTATGGTGGCCCATCTCCAGTTCCAGTGGATTAGACCGACAGACAGACAGAGAGACAGAGATAAGGATGGCAGGCCTGCCTGGTCTTTCTTTATTTCTTATTCGTTTTAAAAAATGTTTATTTATTTATTTATTCATATATGTATTTATTAGATATAAGTACACTGTAGCCGTCTTCAGACACTCCAGAAGAGGGTGACAGATTATAGAGAATCTAAATCCCTCTTATGGTCTGAATATGATGTACATAAACACAGCATCACATATACTTCTAAAAATTAAAAATGGGTGGAGCCACTGAAAGGGCTCAACTATTAACAGCATTGTCTCCTCTTCCAGAGAACCTGGGATCAACTACCAGCAACTATATGGTGGCCCATCTCCAGTTCCAGGGGATCAGGAAGACAGACAGACAGACAGACAGAGATAAGGATGGCAGGCCTGCCTTGTCTTGTTTTCTTTCTTATCCTTTTTAAAAAATGTATATTTATTTATTTATTTATGTATTTATTAGAATTAAGTACACTGTAGCTGTCTTCAGACACTCCAGAAGAGGGTGTCAGATTCTGGAGAATCTAAATCCCTCTTATGGTCTGCATATGATGTACATAAACACAGCCTCACATATACTTGTAAATATTTAAAGATGGGCAGGGCCACTGATAGGGCTCAACAATTAACAGCATTGTCTCCTCTTCCAGAACCCTGGGATCAACTACCAGCAACTTTATGGTAGCCCATCTCCAGTTCCAGGGGATCAGACAGACAGACAGACAGACAGACAGAGATAAGGATGGCAGGCCTGCCTGGTTTTACTTTCTTTCTTATCCTGTTTAAAAAAAATGTTTATTTATTCATTTATTTATTTATTTATTTATTTATGTATTTATTATATATAAGTACACTGTAGCTGTCTTCAGACACTCCAGAAGAGGGTGTCAGATTCTGGAGAATCTAAATGCCTCTTATGGTCTGCATATGATGTACATAAACACAGCCTCACATATACTTCTAAATATTTAAAGATGGGTGGCGCCACTGAAAGGGCTCAACAATTAACAGCATTGTCTCCTCTTCCAGAGAACCTGGGATCAACTACCAGCAACTATTCGTGGCCCATCTCCAGTTCCCAGGGATCAGATAGACAGACAGACAGACAGACAGACAGACAGACAGAGATATGGATTGCAGGCCTGCCTGGTCTTTCTTTCTGTCTTATCCTTTTAAAAAAATGTTTATTTATTTATATATTTATTTATTTATTTATTTATTTATGTATTTATTAGATATAAGTACACTGTAGCTGTTCAGACACTCCAGAAGAGGGTGTCATATTCTGGAGAATGTAAATCCCACTTATGGTATGCATATGATGTACATAAACACAGCCTCACAAATACTTCTAACAATTTAAAGAAGGGTGGGGCCACTCTAAAAGCTCAACAATTAACAGCATTGTCTCCTCTTCCAGAGTACCTGGGATCAACTACCAGCAACTATATGGTGGCCCATCTCCAGTTCCAGGGGATCATACAGACAGACATACAGACAGTGATAAGGATGGCAGGCCTGCCTGGTCTTTCTTTCTTTCTTATCCTTTTTAAAAAAAATGTTTATTTATATATTTATTTATGGATTTATTAGATATAAGTACACTGTAGCTGTCTTCAGACACTCCAGAAGAGGGTGTCAGATTCTGGAGAATCTAAATCCCTCTTATGGTCTGCATATGATGTACATAAACACAGCCTCACATATACTTCTAAAAATTTAAAGTTGTGTCGGGCCACTGGGAGGGCTCAACAATTAACAGCATTGTCTCCTCTTTCAGTGAACCTGGGATAAACTACCAGCACCTTATGGTGGCCCATCTCCAGTTCCAGTGGATTAGACCGACAGACAGACAGAGAGACAGAGATAAGGATGGCAGGCCTGCCTGGTCTTTCTTTATTTCTTATTCGTTTTAAAAAATGTTTATTTATTTATTTATTCATATATGTATTTATTAGATATAAGTACACTGTAGCCGTCTTCAGACACTCCAGAAGAGGGTGACAGATTATAGAGAATCTAAATCCCTCTTATGGTCTGAATATGATGTACATAAACACAGCATCACATATACTTCTAAAAATTAAAAATGGGTGGAGCCACTGAAAGGGCTCAACTATTAACAGCATTGTCTCCTCTTCCAGAGAACCTGGGATCAACTACCAGCAACTATATGGTGGCCCATCTCCAGTTCCAGGGGATCAGGAAGACAGACAGACAGACAGACAGAGATAAGGATGGCAGGCCTGCCTTGTCTTGTTTTCTTTCTTATCCTTTTTAAAAAATGTATATTTATTTATTTATTTATGTATTTATTAGAATTAAGTACACTGTAGCTGTCTTCAGACACTCCAGAAGAGGGTGTCAGATTCTGGAGAATCTAAATCCCTCTTATGGTCTGCATATGATGTACATAAACACAGCCTCACATATACTTGTAAATATTTAAAGATGGGCAGGGCCACTGATAGGGCTCAACAATTAACAGCATTGTCTCCTCTTCCAGAACCCTGGGATCAACTACCAGCAACTTTATGGTAGCCCATCTCCAGTTCCAGGGGATCAGACAGACAGACAGACAGACAGACAGACAGAGATAAGGATGGCAGGCCTGCCTGGTTTTACTTTCTTTCTTATCCTGTTTAAAAAAAATGTTTATTTATTTATTTATTTATTTATTTATGTATTTATTATATATAAGTACACTGTAGCTGTCTTCAGACACTCCAGAAGAGGGTGTCAGATTCTGGAGAATCTAAATGCCTCTTATGGTCTGCATATGATGTACATAAACACAGCCTCACATATACTTCTAAATATTTAAAGATGGGTGGCGCCACTGAAAGGGCTCAACAATTAACAGCATTGTCTCCTCTTCCAGAGAACCTGGGATCAACTACCAGCAACTATTCGTGGCCCATCTCCAGTTCCCAGGGATCAGATAGACAGACAGACAGACAGACAGACAGACAGACAGAGATATGGATTGCAGGCCTGCCTGGTCTTTCTTTCTGTCTTATCCTTTTAAAAAAATGTTTATTTATTTATATATTTATTTATTTATTTATTTATTTATTTATGTATTTATTAGATATAAGTACACTGTAGCTGTTCAGACACTCCAGAAGAGGGTGTCATATTCTTGAGAATCTAAATCCCTCTTATGGTATGCATATGATGTACATAAACACAGCCTCACATATACTTCTAAAAATTTAAAGAAGGGTGGGGCCACTCTAAAATCTCAACAATTAACAGCATTGTCTCCTCTTCCAGAATACCAGGGATCGACTACCAGCAACTATATGGTGGCCCATCTCCAGTTCCAGGGGATCAGACAGACAGACATACAGACAGTGCTAAGGATGGCAGGCCTGTATGGTCTTTCTTTCATTCTTATTCTTTTTAAAAAAATGTTTATTTATATATTTATTCATTTATTTCTTAGATATAAGTACACTGTAGCTGTCTTCAGACACTCCAGAAGAGGGTGTCAGATTCTGGAGAATCTAAATCCCTCTTATGGTCTGCATATGATGTACATAAACACAGCCTCACATATACTTCTAAAAATTTAAAGATGTGTGGGGCCACTGAGAGGGCTCAACAATTAACAGCATTGTCTCCTTTTTCAGAGAACCTGGGATAAACTACCAGCACCTTATGGTGGGCCATCTCCAGTTCCAGTGGATCAGACAGACAGACAGACAGAGAGACAGAGATAAGGATGGCAGGCCTGCCTGGTCTTTCTTTATTTCTTATACTTTTTTAAAAATGTTTATTTATTTATTTATTTATTTATGAATTTATTAGATATAAGTACACTGTAGCTGCTCAGACACTCCAGAAAAGGGTGTCAGATTCTGGAGAATCTAAATCCCTCTTATGGTCTGCATATGATGTACATAAACACAGCCTAACATATACTTCTAAAAATTAAAAGATGTGTGGGGCCACTGAAAGGGCTCAACAATTAACAGCATTGTCTCCTCTTATAGAGAACCTGGAATCAATTACCAGCCACTATATGGTGGTCCATCTCCAGTTCCAGGGGATCAGAAGACAGACAGACAGACAGTGATAAGGATGGCAGTCTTCCTGGCCTTTCTTTCTTTCTTATTTTTTTTTAAATGTTTGTTTGTTTATTTATTTATTTATTTATATATTTATTTATTTATTTATTTATTAGATATAAGTACACTGTAGCTGTTCAGACACTCCAGAAGAGGGTGTCATATTCTGGAGAATCTAAATCGCACTTATGGTATGCATATGATGTACATAAACACAGCCTCACATATACTTCTAAAAATTTAAAGAAGGGTGGGGCCCCTCTAAAAGCTCAACAATTAACAGCATTGTCTCCTCTTCCAGAGTACCTGGGATCAACTACCAGCAACTATATGGTGGCCCATCTCAAGTTCCAGGGGATCAGACAGAGAGACATACAGACAGTGATAAGGATGGCAGGCCTGCCTGGTCTTTCTTTCTTTCTTATCCTTTTTAAAAAAATGTTTATTTATATATTTATTTATATATTTATTAGATATATGTACACTGTAGCTGCTTTCAGACACTCCAGAAGAGGGTGTCAGATTCTGGAGAATCTAAATCCCTCTTATGGTCTGCATATGATATACATAAACACAGCCTCGCATATACTTCTAAAAATTTAAAGATGTGTGGGGCCACTGAGAGGGCTTAACAATTAACAGCATTGTCTCCTCTTTCAGAGAACCTGGGATAAACTACCAGCACCTTATGGTGGCCCATCTCCAGTTCCAGTGGATCAGACAGACAGACAGACAGACAGAGAGACAGAGATAAGGATGGCAGGCCTGCCTGGTCTTTCTTTATTTCTTATACTTTTAAAAAATTGTTTATTGATTTATTTATTGATTTATGTATTTATTAGATATAAGTACACTGTAGCCGTCTTCAGACACTCCAGAAGAGGGTGTCAGATTCTAGAGAATCTAGATCCCTCTTATGGTCTGAATATGATGTACATAAACACAGCCTCACATATACTTCTAAAAATTATAAATAGGTGGGGCCACTGAAAGGACTCAACAATTAACAGCATTGTCTCCTCTTCCAGAGAACCTGGGATCAACTACCAGCATCTAAATGGTGGCCCATCTCCAGTTCCAGGGGATCAGAGAGAAAGACAGACAGACAGTGATAAGGATGGCAGGCCTGCCTGGTCTTTCTTTCTTTCTTATCATTTTTTTTAAAAAAATGTTCGTTTATTTATTTATTTATTTATTTATTTATTTATTTATTTATTTATTATTAGATATAAGTACACTGTAGCTGTTCAGACACTCGAGAAGAGGGTGTCAGATTCTGGAGAATCTAAATCCCTCTTATAGTATGCATATGATGTACATAAACACAGTCTTACATATACTTCTAAAAATTTATAGAAGGGTGGGGCCACTCTAAAAGCTCAACAATTAACAGCATTGTCTCCTCTTCCAGAGTACCTGGGATCAACTACCAGCAACTATATGGTGGCCCATCTCAAGTTCCAGGGGAACAGACAGAGAGACATACAGACAGTGATAAGGATGGCAGGCCTGCCTGGTCTTTCTTTCTTTCTTATCCTTTTTTAAAAAAATGTTTATTTATATATTTATTTATATATTTATTAGATATATGTACACTGTAGCTGCTTTCAGACACTCCAGAAGAGGGTGTCAGATTCTGGAGAATCTAAATCCCTCTTATGGTCTGCATATGATGTACATAAACACAGCCTCGCATATACTTCTAAAAATTTAAAGATGTGTGGGGCCACTGAGAGGGCTCAACAATTAACAGCATTGTCTCCTCTTTCAGAGAACCTGGGATAAACTACCAGCACCTTATGGTGGCCCATCTCCAGTTCCAGTGGATCAGACAGACAGACAGACAGACAGAGAGACAGAGATAAGGATGGCAGGCCTGCCTAGTCTTTCTTTATTTCTTATACTTTTAAAAAATTGTTTATTTATTTATTTATTTATTTATTTATTTATGTATTTATTAGATATAAGTACACTGTAGCCGTCTTCAGACACTCCAGAAGAGGGTGTCAGATTCTAGAGAATCTAAATCCCTCTTATGGTCTGAATATGATGTACATAAACACACCCTCACATATACTTCTAAAAATTATAAATAGGTGGGGCCACTGAAAGGACTCAACAATTAACAGCATTGTCTCCTCTTCCAGAGAACCTAGGATCAACTACCAGCATCTAAATGGTGGCCCATCTCCAGTTCCAGGGGATCAGAGAGTAAGACAGACAGACAGTGATAAGGATGGCAGGCCTGCCTGGTCTTTCTTTCTTTCTTATCCTTTTTTTTAAAAAAAATGTTCGTTTATTTATTTATTTATTTATTTATTTATTTATTTATTTATTTATTATTAGATATAAGTACACTGTAGCTGTTCAGACACTCGAGAAGAGGGTGTCAGATTCTGGAGAATCTAAATCCCTCTTATAGTCTGCATATGATATACATAAACACAGTCTTACATATACTTCTAAAAATTTATAGAAGGGTGGGGCCACTCTAAAAGCTCAACAATTAACAGCATTGTCTCCTCTTCCAGAGTACCTGGGATCAACTACCAGCAACTATATGGTGGCCCATCTCAAGTTCCAGGGGATCAGACAGAGAGACATACAGACAGTGATAAGGATGGCAGGCCTGCCTGGTCTTTCTTTCTTTCTTATCCTTTTTTAAAAAATGTTCATTTATATATTTATTTATATATTTATTAGATATATGTACACTGTAGCTGCTTTCAGACACTCCAGAAGAGGGTGTCAGATTCTGGAGAATCTAAATCCCTCTTATGGTCTGCATATGATGTACATAAACACAGCCTCGCATATACTTCTAAAAATTTAAAGATGTGTGGGGCCACTGAGAGGGCTCAACAATTAACAGCATTGTCTCCTCTTTCAGAGAACCTGGGATAAACTACCAGCACCTTATGGTGGCCCATCTCCAGTTCCAGTGGATCAGACAGACAGACAGACAGACAGAGAGACAGAGATAAGGATGGCAGGCCTGCCTGGTCTTTCTTTATTTCTTATACTTTTAAAAAATTGTTTATTTATTTATTTATTTATTTATGTATTTATTAGATATAAGTACACTGTAGCCGTCTTCAGACACTCCAGAAGAGGGTGTCAGATTCTAGAGAATCTAAATCCCTCTTATGGTCTGAATAGGATGTACATAAACACAGCCTCACATATACTTC
Source organism: Mus caroli (assembly GCF_978045245.1). NCBI lineage: Eukaryota > Metazoa > Chordata > Mammalia > Rodentia > Muridae > Mus > Mus caroli. The sequence continues at coordinate 246,060 of NW_028227310.1, read as the reverse complement.
TAAAAATTATAAATAGGTGGGGCCACTGAAAGGACTCAACAATTAACAGCATTGTCTCCTCTTCCAGAGAACCTGGGATCAACTACCAGCATCTAAAAGGTGGCCCATCTCCAGTTCTAGGGGATCAGACAGACAGAGAGACAGACAGTGATAAGGATGGCAGGCCTGCCTGGTCTTTCTTTCTTATCCTTTTTTTAAAAAAATGTTTATTTATTTATTTATTTATTTATTTATTTATTTATTTATTTATTTATTATTAGATATAAGTACACTGTAGCTGTTCAGACACTCCAGAAGAGGGTGTCATATTCTGGAGAATCTAAATCCCACTTATGGTATGCATATGATGTACATAAACACAGCTTCACATATACTTCTAAAAATTTAAAGAAGGGTGGGGCCACTCTAAAAGCTCAACAATTAACAGCATTGTCTCCTCTTCCAGAGTACCTGGGATCAACTACCAGCAACTATATGGTGGCCCATCTCAAGTTCCAGGGGATCAGACAGAGAGACATACAGACAGTGATAAGGATGGCAGGCCTGCCTGGTCTTTCTTTCTTTCTTATCCTTTTAAAAAAAATGTTTATTTATATATTTATTTATATATTTATTAGATATATGTACACTGTAGCTGCATTCAGACACTCCAGAAGAGGGTGTCAGATTCTGGAGAATCTAAATCCCTCTTATGGTCTGCATATGATGTACATAAACACAGCCTCGCATATACTTCTAAAAATTTAAAGATGTGTGGGGCCACTGAGAGGGCTCAACAATTAACAGCATTGTCTCCTCTTTCAGAGAACCTGGGATAAACTACCAGCACCTTATGGTGGCCCATCTCCAGTTCCAGTGGATCAGACAGACAGACAGACAGACAGAGAGACAGAGATAAGGATGGCAGGCCTGCCTGGTCTTTCTTTATTTCTTATACTTTTTAAAAATTGTTTATTTATTTATTTATTTATTTATTTATTTATGTATTTATTAGATATAAGTACACTGTAGCCGTCTTCAGACACTCCAGAAGAGGGTGTCAGATTCTAGAGAATCTAAATCCCTCTTATGGTCTGAATATGATGTACATAAACACAGCCTCACATATACTTCTAAAAATTATAAATAGGTGGGGCCACTGAAAGGACTCAACAATTAACAGCATTGTCTCCTCTTCCAGAGAACCTGGGATCAACTACCAGCATCTAAAAGGTGGCCCATCTCCAGTTCCAGGGGATCAGACAGACAGAGAGACAGACAGTGATAAGGATGGCAGGCCTGCCTGGTCTTTCTATCTTATCCTTTTTTAAAAAAATGTTTATTTATTTATTTATTTATTTATTTATTTATTTATTTATTATTAGATATAAGTACACTGTAGCTGTTCAGACACTCCAGAAGAGGGTGTCATATTCTGGAGAATCTAAATCCCACTTATGGTATGCATATGATGTACATAAACACAGCCTCACATATACTTCTAAAAATTTAAAGAAGGGTGGGGCCACGCTAAAAGCTCAACATTTAACAGCATTGTCTCCTCTTCCAGAGTACCTGGGATCAACTACCAGCAACTATATGGTGGCCCATCTCAAGTTCCTGGGGATCAGACAGTGAGACATACAGACAGTGATAAGGATGGCAGGCCTGCCTGGTCTTTCTTTTTTTCTTATCCTTTTTAAAAAAATGTTTATTTATATATTTATTTATATATTTATTAGATATATGTACACTGTAGCTGCTTTCAGACACTCCAGAAGAGGGTGTCAGATTCTGGAGAATCTAAATCCCTCTTATGGTCTGCATATGATGTACATAAACACAGCCTCGCATATACTTCTAAAAATTTAAAGATGTGTGGGGCCACTGAGAGGGCTCAACAATTAACAGCATTGTCTCCTCTTTCAGAGAACCTGGGATAAACTACCAGCACCTTATGGTGGCCCATCTCCAGTTCCAGTGGATCAGACAGACAGACAGACAGACAGAGAGACAGAGATAAGGATGGCAGGCCTGCCTGGTCTTTTTTTATTTCTTATACTTTTTAAAAATTGTTTATTTATTTATTTATTTATTTATTTATGTATTTATTAGATATAAGTACACTGTAGCCGTCTTCAGACACTCCAGAAGAGGGTGTCAGATTCTAGAGAATCTAAATCCCTCTTATGGTCTGAATATGATGTACATAAACACAGCCTCACATATACTTCTAAAAATTATAAATAGGTGGGGCCACTGAAAGGACTCAACAATTAACAGCATTGTCTCCTCTTCCAGAGAACCTGGGATCAACTACCAGCATCTAAAAGTGGCCCATCTCCAGTTCCAGGGGATCAGACAAAAAGACAGACAGACAGTGATAAGGATGGCAGGCCTGCCTGGTCTTTCTTTCTTTCTTATCCTTTTTTTTAAAAATGTTCGTTTATTTATTTATTTATTTATTTATTTATTTATTTATTTATTTATTATTAGATATAAGTACACTGTAGCTGTTCAGACACTCGAGAAGAGGGTGTCAGATTCTGGAGAATCTAAATCCCTCTTATGGTCTGCATATGATGTACATAAACACAGTCTTACATATACTTCTAAAAATTTATAGAAGGGTGGGGCCACTCTAAAAGCTCAAAAATTAACAGCATTGTCTCCTCTTCCAGAGTACCTGGGATCAACTACCAGCAACTATATGGTGGCCCATCTCAAGTTCCAGGGGATCAGACAGAGAGACATACAGACAGTGATAAGGATTGCAGGCCTGCCTGGTCTTTCTTTCTTTCTTATCCTTTTTAAAAAAATGTTTATTTATATATTTATTTATATATTTATTAGATATATGTACACTGTAGCTGCTTTCAGACACTCCAGAAGAGGGTGTCAGATTCTGGAGAATCTAAATCCCTCTTATGGTCTGCATATGATGTACATAAACACAGCCTCGCATATACTTCTAAAAATTTAAAGATGTGTGGGGCCACTGAGAGGGCTCAACAATTAACAGCATTGTCTCCTCTTTCAGAGAACCTGGGATAAACTACCAGCACCTTATGGTGGCCCATCTCCAGTTCCAGTGGATCAGACAGACAGACAGACAGACAGAGAGACAGAGATAAGGATGGCAGGCCTGCCTGGTCTTTCTTTATTTCTTATACTTTTTAAAAATTGTTTATTTATTTATTTATTTATTTATTTATTTATGTATTTATTAGATATAAGTACACTGTAGCCGTCTTCAGACACTCCAGAAGAGGGTGTCAGATTCTAGAGAATCTAAATCCCTCTTATGGTCTGAATATGATGTACATAAACACAGCCTCACATATACTTCTAAAAATTATAAATAGGTGGGGCCACTGAAAGGACTCAACAATTAACAGCATTGTCTCCTCTTCCAGAGAACCTGGGATCAACTACCAGCACCTAAAAGGTGGCCCATCTCCAGTTCCAGGGGATCAGACAGAAAGACAGACAGACAGTGATAAGGATGGCAGGCCTGCCTGGTCTTTCTTTCTTTCTTATCCTTTTTTTAAAAAAATGTTCGTTTATTTATTTATTTATTTATTTATTTATTTATTTATTTATTATTAGATATAAGTACACTGTAGCTGTTCAGACACTCGAGAAGAGGGTGTCAGATTCTGGAGAATCTAAATCCCTCTTATGGTCTGCATATGATGTACATAAACACAGTCTTACATATACTTCTAAAAATTTAAAGAAGGGTGGGGCCACTCTAAAAGCTCAACATTTAACAGCATTGTCTCCTCTTCCAGAGTACCTGGGATCAACTACCAGCAACTATATGGTGGCCCATCTCAAGTTCCTGGGGATCAGACAGTGAGACATACAGACAGTGATAAGGATGGCAGGCCTGCCTGGTCTTTCTTTCTTTCTTATCCTTTTTAAAAAAATGTTTATTTATATATTTATTTATATATTTATTAGATATATGTACACTGTAGCTGCTTTCAGACACTCCAGAAGAGGGTGTCAGATTCTGGAGAATCTAAATCCCTCTTATGGTCTGCATATGATGTACATAAACACAGCCTCGCATATACTTCTAAAAATTTAAAGATGTGTGGGGCCACTGAGAGGGCTCAACAATTAACAGCATTGTCTCCTCTTTCAGAGAACCTGGGATAAACTACCAGCACCTTATGGTGGCCCATCTCCAGTTCCAGTGGATCAGACAGACAGACAGACAGACAGAGAGACAGAGATAAGGATGGCAGGCCTGCCTGGTCTTTTTTTATTTCTTATACTTTTTAAAAATTGTTTATTTATTTATTTATTTATTTATGTATTTATTAGATATAAGTACACTGTAGCCGTCTTCAGACACTCCAGAAGAGGGTGTCAGATTCTAGAGAATCTAAATCCCTCTTATGGTCTGAATATGATGTACATAAACACAGCCTCACATATACTTCTAAAAATTATAAATAGGTGGGGCCACTGAAAGGACTCAACAATTAACAGCATTGTCTCCTCTTCCAGAGAACCTGGGATCAACTACCAGCATCTAAAAGGTGGCCCATCTCCAGTTCCAGGGGATCAGACAGAAAGACAGACAGACAGTGATAAGGATGGCAGGCCTGCCTGGTCTTTCTTTCTTTCTTATCCTTTTTTTAAAAAATGTTCGTTTATTTATTTATTTATTTATTTATTTATTTATTTATTTATTATTAGATATAAGTACACTGTAGCTGTTCAGACACTCGAGAAGAGGGTGTCAGATTCTGGAGAATCTAAATCCCTCTTATGGTCTGCATATGATGTACATAAACACAGTCTTACATATACTTCTAAAAATTTATAGAAGGGTGGGGCCACTCTAAAAGCTCAAAAATTAACAGCATTGTCTCCTCTTCCAGAGTACCTGGGATCAACTACCAGCAACTATATGGTGGCCCATCTCAAGTTCCAGGGGATCAGACAGAGAGACATACAGACAGTGATAAGGATTGCAGGCCTGCCTGGTCTTTCTTTCTTTCTTATCCTTTTTAAAAAAATGTTTATTTATATATTTATTTATATATTTATTAGATATATGTACACTGTAGCTGCTTTCAGACACTCCAGAAGAGGGTGTCAGATTCTGGAGAATCTAAATCCCTCTTATGGTCTGCATATGATGTACATAAACACAGCCTCGCATATACTTCTAAAAATTTAAAGATGTGTGGGGCCACTGAGAGGGCTCAACAATTAACAGCATTGTCTCCTCTTTCAGAGAACCTGGGATAAACTACCAGCACCTTATGGTGGCCCATCTCCAGTTCCAGTGGATCAGACAGACAGACAGACAGACAGAGAGACAGAGATAAGGATGGCAGGCCTGCCTGGTCTTTCTTTATTTCTTATACTTTTTAAAAATTGTTTATTTATTTATTTATTTATTTATGTATTTATTAGATATAAGTACACTGTAGCCGTCTTCAGACACTCCAGAAGAGGGTGTCAGATTCTAGAGAATCTAAATCCCTCTTATGGTCTGAATATGATGTACATAAACACAGCCTCACATATACTTCTAAAAATTATAAATAGGTGGGGCCACTGAAAGGACTCAACAATTAACAGCATTGTCTCCTCTTCCAGAGAACCTGGGATCAACTACCAGCACCTAAAAGGTGGCCCATCTCCAGTTCCAGGGGATCAGACAGAAAGACAGACAGACAGTGATAAGGATGGCAGGCCTGCCTGGTCTTTCTTTCTTTCTTATCCTTTTTTTAAAAAAATGTTCGTTTATTTATTTATTTATTTATTTATTTATTTATTTATTTATTTATTATTAGATATAAGTACACTGTAGCTGTTCAGACACTCGAGAAGAGGGTGTCAGATTCTGGAGAATCTAAATCCCTCTTATGGTCTGCATATGATGTACATAAACACAGTCTTACATATACTTCTAAAAATTTATAGAAGGGTGGGGCCACTCTAAAAGCTCAACAATTAACAGCATTGTATCCTTTTCCAGAGTACCTGGGATCAACTACCAGCAACTATATGGTGGCCCATCTCCAGTTCCAGGGGATCAGACAGACAGACAAAAAGACAGTGATAAGGATGGCAGGCCTGCCTGGTCTTTCTTTCTTTCTTATCCTTTTTAAAAAAAATGTTTATTTATATATTTATTTATGTATTTATTAGATATATGTACACTGTAGCTGCTTTCAGACACTCCAGAAGAGGGTGTCAGATTCTGGAGAATCTAAATCCCTCTTATGGTCTGCATATGATGTACATAAACACAGCCTCGCATATACATCTAAAAATTTAAAGATGTGTGGGGCCACTGAGAGGGCTCAACAATTAACAGCATTGTCTCCTCTTTCAGAGAACCTGGGATAAACTACCAGCACCTTATGGTGGCCCATCTCCAGTTCCAGTGGATCAGACAGACAGACAGAGAGACAGAGATAAGGATGGCAGGCCTGCCTGGTCTTTCTTTATTTCTTATACTTTTTAAAAAATTTTTATTTATTTATTTATTTATTTATTTATGTATTTATTAGATATAAGTACACTGTAGCCGTCTTCAGACACTCCAGAAGAGGGTGTCAGATTCTAGAGAATCTAAATCCCTCTTAGGGTCTGAATATGATGTACATAAACACAGCCTCACATATACTTCTAAAAATTATAAATAGGTGGGGCCACTGAAAGGACTCAACAATTAACAGCATTGTCTCCTCTTCCAGAGAACCTGGGATCAACTACCAGCATCTAAAAGGTGGCCCATCTCCAGTTCCAGGGGATCAGACAGAAAGACAGACAGACAGTGATAAGGATGGCAGGCCTGCCTGGTCTTTCTTTCTTTCTTATCCTTTTTTTAAAAAATGTTCGTTTATTTATTTATTTATTTATTTATTTATTTATTTATTTATTATTAGATATAAGTACACTGTAGCTGTTCAGACACTCGAGAAGAGGGTGTCAGATTCTGGAGAATCTAAATCCCTCTTATGGTCTGCATATGATGTACATAAACACAGTCTTACATATACTTCTAAAAATTTATAGAAGGGTGGGGCCACTCTAAAAGCTCAAAAATTAACAGCATTGTCTCCTCTTCCAGAGTACCTGGGATCAACTACCAGCAACTATATGGTGGCCCATCTCAAGTTCCAGGGGATCAGACAGAGAGACATACAGACAGTGATAAGGATTGCAGGCCTGCCTGGTCTTTCTTTCTTTCTTATCCTTTTTAAAAAAATGTTTATTTATATATTTATTTATATATTTATTAGATATATGTACACTGTAGCTGCTTTCAGACACTCCAGAAGAGGGTGTCAGATTCTGGAGAATCTAAATCCCTCTTATGGTCTGCATATGATGTACATAAACACAGCCTCGCATATACTTCTAAAAATTTAAAGATGTGTGGGGCCACTGAGAGGGCTCAACAATTAACAGCATTGTCTCCTCTTTCAGAGAACCTGGGATAAACTACCAGCACCTTATGGTGGCCCATCTCCAGTTCCAGTGGATCAGACAGACAGACAGACAGACAGAGAGACAGAGATAAGGATGGCAGGCCTGCCTGGTCTTTCTTTATTTCTTATACTTTTTAAAAATTGTTTATTTATTTATTTATTTATTTATGTATTTATTAGATATAAGTACACTGTAGCCGTCTTCAGACACTCCAGAAGAGGGTGTCAGATTCTAGAGAATCTAAATCCCTCTTATGGTCTGAATATGATGTACATAAACACAGCCTCACATATACTTCTAAAAATTATAAATAGGTGGGGCCACTGAAAGGACTCAACAATTAACAGCATTGTCTCCTCTTCCAGAGAACCTGGGATCAACTACCAGCACCTAAAAGGTGGCCCATCTCCAGTTCCAGGGGATCAGACAGAAAGACAGACAGACAGTGATAAGGATGGCAGGCCTGCCTGGTCTTTCTTTCTTTCTTATCCTTTTTTTAAAAAAATGTTCGTTTATTTATTTATTTATTTATTTATTTATTTATTTATTTATTTATTATTAGATATAAGTACACTGTAGCTGTTCAGACACTCGAGAAGAGGGTGTCAGATTCTGGAGAATCTAAATCCCTCTTATGGTCTGCATATGATGTACATAAACACAGTCTTACATATACTTCTAAAAATTTATAGAAGGGTGGGGCCACTCTAAAAGCTCAACAATTAACAGCATTGTATCCTTTTCCAGAGTACCTGGGATCAACTACCAGCAACTATATGGTGGCCCATCTCCAGTTCCAGGGGATCAGACAGACAGACAAAAAGACAGTGATAAGGATGGCAGGCCTGCCTGGTCTTTCTTTCTTTCTTATCCTTTTTAAAAAAAATGTTTATTTATATATTTATTTATGTATTTATTAGATATATGTACACTGTAGCTGCTTTCAGACACTCCAGAAGAGGGTGTCAGATTCTGGAGAATCTAAATCCCTCTTATGGTCTGCATATGATGTACATAAACACAGCCTCGCATATACATCTAATAATTTAAAGATGTGTGGGGCCACTGAGGGGGCTCAACAATTAACAGCATTGTCTCCTCTTTCAGAGAACCTGGGATAAACTACCAGCACCTTATGGTGGCCCATCTCCAGTTCCAGTGGATCAGACAGACAGACAGACAGACAGAGAGACAGAGATAAGGATGGCAGGCCTGCCTGGTCTTTCTTTATTTCTTATACTTTTTAAAAAATGTTAATTTATTTATTTATTTATTTACTTATTTATTTATTTATTTATTTATGTATTTATTAGATATAAGTACACTGTAGCCGTCTTCAGACACTCCAGAAGAGGGTGTCAGATTCTAGAGAATCTAAATCCCTCTTATGGTCTGAATATGATGTACATAAACACAGCCTCACATATACTTCTAAAAATTATAAATACGTGGGGCCACTGAAAGGACACAACAATTAACAGCATTGTCTCCTCTTCCAGAGAAACTGGGATCAACTACCAGCACCTAAAAGGTGGCCCATCTCCAGTTCCAGTTGGTCAGACAGACAGACAGAGAGACAGAGATATGGATGGCAGGCCTGACTGGTCTTTCTTTATTTCTTATACTTTTTAAAAAATGTTTATTTATTCATTTATTTATTTATTTATGTATTTATTAGATATAAGTACACTGTAGCCGTCTTCAGACACTCCAGAAGATGGTGTCAGATTCTGGAGAATCTAAATCCCTCTTATGGTCTGAATATGATGTACATAAACACAGCCTCACATATACTTGTAAAAATTAAAAATGGGTGGGGCCACTGAAAGGGCTCAACAATTAACAGCATTGTCTCCTCTTCCAGAGAAACTGGGATCAACTACCAGCACCTACAAGGTGGCCCATCTCCAGTTCCAGGGGATCAGACAAACAGAAAGACAGACAGAGATAAGTATGGCAGGCCTGCCTGGTCTTTCTTTCTTTCTTATCCTTTTAAAATAATGTTTATTTATTTATTTATTTATATATGTATGTATTCATTAGATATAAGTACACTGTAGTTGTCTTCAGACAATCCAGAAAAGGGTGTCAGATTCTGGAGAATCTAAATCCCTCTTATGGTCTGCATATGATGTACATAAACACAGCCTAACATATACTTCTAAAAAATTAAAGATAGGTGGAGCCACTGAAAGGGCTCAACAATTAATAGCATTGTCTCCTCTTCCAGAGAACCTGGGTTCAACTAACAGCAACTATATGGTGGCCCATCTCCAGTTCCAAGGGATCAGACAGTCTGACAGACAGACAGACTGACAGAGATTAGGATGGCAGGCCTGCCTGGTCTTTCTTTCTTTCTTATCCTTTTTAAAAAATGTTTATTTATTTATGTATTTATTAGATATAAGTACACTGTAGCTGTCTTCAGACACTCCAGAAGAGGGTGTCAGATTCTGGAGAATCTAAATCCCTCTTATGGTCTGCATATGATGTACATAAACACAGCCTCACATATACTAATAAAAATTTAACGATGGGTGGGGCCACTGAAAGCGCTCAACAATTAACAGCATTGTCTCCTCTTCCAGAGAACCTGGGATCAACTACCAGCACCTATATGGTGGCCCATATCCAGTTCCAGGGGATCAGAACGACTGACAAACAGACAGACAGAGATAAGGATGGTAGGCCTGCCTGGTCTTTCTTTTTTTCTTATCAGGTTTAAATAATGTTTATTTATTATTTATTTATTTATTTATTTATTTATTTATTTATTTATTTATTTATTTATGTATTTATTAGATATAAGTACACTGTAGCTGTCTTCAGACACTCCATAAGAGGGTGTCAGATTCTGGAGAATCTAAATCCCTCTTATGGTCTGCATATGATGTACATAAACACAGCCTCACATATACTTCTAAAAATTTAAAGATGGGTAGGGCCACTGATAGGGCTCAACAATTAAGAGCATTGTCTCCTCTTCCAGAGAACCTTGGATCAACTACCAGCAACTATATGGTGGCCCATCTCCAGTTCCCGGGGATCAGATAGACAGACAGAGAGACAGGCAGAGTTATGGATGGCAGGCCTGCCTGGTCTTTCTTTCTTTCTTATCCTTTTTAAAAAATGTTTATTTATTTATTTATTTATTTATCTATTTATTTATTAGATATAAGTACACTGTAGCTGTCTTCAGATACTCCAGAAGAGGGTGTCAGATTCTGGAGAATCTAAATCCCTCTTATGGTCTGCATATGATGTACATAAACACAGCCTCACATATACTTCTAAATATTTAAAGATGGGTAGGGCCACTGATAGGGCTCAACAATTAACAGCATTGTCTCCTCTTCCAGAGAACCTGGGATCAACTACCAGCAACTTTATGGTAGCCCAACTCCAGTTCCAGGGGATCAGACAGAGAGACAGACAGACAGAGATAAGGATGGCAGGCCTGCCTGGTCTTACTTTCTTTCTTATCCTTTTTAAAAAATGTTTATTTATTTATTTATTTATTTATTTATTTATTTATTATATATAAGTACACTGTAGCTGTCTTCACTCACTCCAGTAGAGGGTGTCAGATTCTGGAGAATCTAAATCCTCTTAAAATCTGAATATGATGTACATAAACACAGCCTCACATAAACTTCTAAATATTTAAAGAAGTGTGGGGCCACTGAAAGGGCTCAACAATTAACCGTATTGTCTCCTCTTCCAGAGAACCTTGGATCAACTACCAGCACAATATGGTGGCCCATCTCCAGTTCCCGGGTTCAGATAGACAGACAGACAGACAGACAGAGATAAGGATGGCAGGCCTGCCTGGTCTTTCTTTCTTTCTTATACTTTTTAAAAAATGTTTATTTATTTATTTATTTATTTATCTATTTATTTATTAGATATAAGTACACTGTAGCTGTCTTCAGACACTCCAGAAGAGGGTGTCAGATTCTGGAAAATCTAAATCCCTCTTATGGTCTGCATATGATGTACATAAACACAGCCTCACATATACCTCTAAATATTTAAAGATGGGTGGCGCCACTGAAAGGGCTCAAAAATTAACAGCATTGTCTCCTCTTCCAGAGTACCTGGGATCAACTACCAGCAACTATATGGTGGCCCATCTCCAGTTCCAGGGGATCAGACAGACAGACATACAGACAGTGATAAGGATGGCAGGCCTGCCTGGTCTTTCTTTCTTTCTTATCCTTTTAAAAAAATGTTTATTTATATATTTATTTATGTATTTATTAGATATAAGTACACTGTAGCTGTCTTCAGACACTCCAGAAGAGGGTGTCAGATTCTGGAGAATCTAAATCCCTCTTATGGTCTGCATATGATGTACATAAACACAGCCTCACATATACTTCTAAAAATTTAAAGATGTGTGGGGCCACTGAGAGGGCTCAACAATTAACAGCATTGTCTCCTCTTTCAGAGAACCTGGGATAAACTACCAGCACCTTATGGTGGCCCATCTCCAGTTCCAGTGGATCAGACAGACAGACAGAGAGACAGAGATAAGGATGGCAGGCCTGCCTGGTCTTTCTTTATTTCTTATACTTTTTAAAAAATTTTTATTTATTTATTTATTTATTTATTTATGTATTTATTAGATATAAGTACACTGTAGCTGTCTTCAGACACTCCAGTAGAGGGTGTCAGATTCTGGAGAATCTAAATCCCTCTTATGGTCTGCATATGATGTACATAAACACAGCCTCACATATACTTCTAAATATTTAAAGATGGGTAGGGCCTCTGATAGGGCTCAACAATTAACAGCATTGTCTCCTCTTCCAGAGAACCTGGGATCAACTACCAGCAACTTTATGGTAGCCCAAGTCCAGTTCCAGGGGATCAGACAGACAGACAGACAGACAGACAGAGATAAGGATGGCAGGCCTGCCTGGTCTTACTTTCTTTCTTATCCTTTTTAAAAAATATTTATTTATTTTTTTTTTATGTATTTCTTAGATATAAGTACACTGTAGCTTTCTTATACACTCCAGAGGAGGGTGTCAGATTCTGGAGAATGAAAATCCCTCTTATGGTCTGCATAGGATGTACATAAACACAGCCTCACATATACTGAGCTGAGGTGTCACAGGCCAACTGCTGGAATTTCTGAATACCACCTAGATTGAGAAAAGCTATGCTGTGGTTGCTTAATTTATGTATTTTTATATTTCTATTTGTTGTTTTGTTTTGTTTTATTTGTTTTTAGAGAAGTCCTCAGTCTGTAGCTCTGGCTGACCCAGGACTGCCTACTTGTGTTAATTAGGGTTTCACAGCTGAGGACAGACACCAAAAGCAAGGTAAGGCTTAGAAAACTCTACATTCAGTGGTTGCTCAAGCTCTTAATGAGAGCACTCTGTAGGCAGAGGCAGTCAGTTTCTGAGTTCGAGGCCACCCTGGTGAAAGACAGGGCTAGGGTAGGGGCTAGGGTGAGGAAAGAAAGAAAGAAAAGAAACAAAGAAAGAAGAATAAAAAGTTTTTATAAAAGTTTTATAAAAAGTGTTAAAGTTTTTAAAAATTAAAAAAAAAATACCAGATCACCATCACACAGCATTGGCTGTCTTCAGGTGTATCCTTTCAGCCTCCAAAACAAAAAACAATGGCTGGCTGTCTTCAGGTATATCCTATTCTCGAGTCTTATTTCCAACCTTAGAGCTGGGCTGAGCTGCCTCATTATGTAATTGCAAACCGTCCTTGGTTTGTCTTTTCCATTTCTAAGACTAACAGGCCTTTTTCTATTTATTGAATATGCTCATGACTGTACTTTAGATATAGTAAATATAACTGTTGCTTATAAAACTTGTTTTCTAGGAATTTTTAAAGGGCAATGGCAGAGTTTATTTATAAAAAAATATTTTGCATTTATTTATTTGTGTGAGTGATGAAGCCCAGGTCTTCAAACTCGTCAGGAGGTATGATTACCTCCCATCTCTCTCAACCCCTCTCTCTCCTCTCTCAATGATTGTGTAAGAATGTTTTGCATGTGTATGCTGTGCCCACAGACTCCAGAACAGAGTATTAGATCCCCTGGAACTGGAGATGGGCCACCATATATAATACTGGTAATTGAGCCCAGGTTCTCTGGAAAAGGAGACAATGCTCTTAATTGTTGAGCCCTCTCTGTAGCCACATCTTTCTTTCTTTTTTTTTTTTTTTTGAGTATATGTGAGGCTGTGTTTATATACATCATATGCAGACAATAAGAATGATTTAGATTCTTCAGAATCTGACACCCTCTTCTGGACTGTCTGAACATAGCTACAGCATACTTAAATATAATAAATAAATAAATCTTTAAAAAGAAAAGGAAAATTAAAAAAGAAAGAACAGGCCTGCCATATGCATGTTCATAGAGGAAAATGAAGAGACCCCAATCTAACCTCAGCAGGGTGCTTCCTTCTGGATGGTAGCTCACAGTTTCATCCCAGCAAGACAGGCAAATCACTGAGTTCAAGGACAGTAAGGTTCAGGACAGCCAAGGTTAGGAAGGAAAAGGGTCTATGTTGAGAATACAAACCGACAAAACAACAACTAGGAAAAAGAAGTGACAGTGTAACGTGGGGTAGGGTACCAACAAGAGAAAGCTTTCTGTTACCACTTACAAACACCAGTAGCCTTGCACCCTTCTGCCCAGGTCCCTGCCTTCCTTTCTAGGAATTCTAAGGATGCCAGGGGGTGGGGGAATCCAGATTAACTTTTTAAAAACAAAGACTTGGCCTTTGATGTCTATAGGAAGCCCTTTCAGTGCCTTTAACTACCACTGAACTTTCAGGGCTGTGACTCAACTGTAACAAGGAACAGGGCTAAGAACCTGCAGCCTTTGAAAACAACTATTTTTTTAAAGTGGGGGACACAAATCAGCAGTAGAACCCCTCAGGTTCAGCCATAATACTTGTTAGGGAAAGAGCCTCAAAGTCCGGAGCTGAGGTCTCATGGGTGAACTGCTTCAAGCTCTGAGTATCATTGAAAGAAAGAAAAGATATCATGTGGTTGCTTAATTTATTTATTTTATTATTTCTATTTTTTGTTTTCTTTTGTTTTGTTTTAGAAAAGGCCTCAGACTGTAGCTATGGCTGACCTAGGACAGACTACATGTGTTAATTAGGGTTTCACAGCTGAGAAACAGACCATACCTATGTAAGACTTAGAAAACCAAACAGTCAGTGGTGACTCGAGCTCTTAATGAGAGCACTCTGGAGGCAGAGGCAGTCAGTTTCTGAGTTCGAGGCCAGCCTGGTTAAAGACAGGGATAGGCAGGGCTAGGCAAGGCAGGGCTGAGCTAGGCTAGGCTAGGCAAGGGGCTGGTCTAGTCAAGGCAAGGGACTAGGCTAGGCTACTCAAGGGGCTAGGCAAGACAGACAGACAGAGAGAAAGACAGACAAGGATGGCAGGCCTGCCTGGTTTTTCTTTCTTTCTTATCCCTTTAAAAAATGTTTATTTATTTATTTATTTATTTATTAATTATGTATTTATTAGATATAAGTACACTGTAGCTGTCTTCAGACACTCCAGAAGAGGGTGTCAGATTCTGGAGAATCTATATCCCTCTTATGGTCTGCATATGATGTACATAAACACAGCCTCACATTTACATCTTAAAATTTAAAGATGTGTGGGGCCAATGAAAGGGCTCAACAATTAACAGCATTGTCTCCTCTTATGGAGAACCTGGGATCAACTACCAGGAACTATATGGTGGCCCATCTCCAGTTCCAGGGGATCAGACAGACAGACAGACATACAGACAGATAGAGTTAAGGATGGCAGGCCTACCTGGTCTTTCATTCTTTTTTATCCTTTTTAAAAAATGTTTATTAATTTAAGTATGTATTTATTAGATATAAGTACACTGTAGCTGTCTTCAAACACTCCCGAAGAGGGTGTCAGATTCTGGAGAATCTATATCCCTCTTATGGTCTGCATATGATGTACATGAACACAGCCTCACATATACTTCTAAAAATTTAAAGATGGGTGGGGCCACTGAAAAGCTCAACAATTAACAGCACTTACTCTTCTTCCAGAGAACCTGGGATCAACTACCAGCAATTATATGGTGGCCCATCTCCAGTTGCAGGGGATCAGACAGACAGACAGACAGACAAGGATAGCAGGCCTGCCTGGTCTCTCTTTCTTTATTATCCTTTTTTAAAAATGTTCATTTGTTTATTTATGAATTTATTAGATATAAGTACACGGTAGCTGTCTTCAGACACTCCAGAAGAGGGTGTCAGATTCTGGAGAATCTAAATCCCTCTTATGGTCGGCATATTCGGTACATAAACACAGCCTCGCATATACTTCTAAAAATTTAAAAATGGGTGGGGCCACTGAAAGGCCTCAACAATTAACAGCATTGTCTCCTTTTCCAGAGAACCTGGGATCAACTACAAGCAACTCTATGGTGGCCCATCTCCAGTTCCAGAGGATCAGACAGACAGACAGACAGACAGAGATAAGGATGGCAGGCCTGCCTGGTCTTTCTTTCTTTCTTATCCTTTTTAAAAAAATGTTTATTTATATATTTATTTATGTATTTATTAGATATAAGTACACTGTAGCTGTCTTCAGACACTCCAGAAGAGGGTGTCAGATTCTGGAGAATCAAAATCCCTCTTATGGTCTGCATATGATGTACATAAACGCAGCCTCACATATACTTCTAAAAATTTAAAGATGTGTGGGGCCACTGAGAGGGCTCAACAACTAACAGCATTGTCTCCTCTTTCAGAGAACCTGGGATAAACTACCAGCACCTTATGGTGGCCCATCTCCAGTTCCAGTGGATCAGACAGACAGACAGACAGACAGAGAGACAGAGATAAGGATGGCAGGCCTGCCTGGTCTTTCTTTATTTCTTATACTTTTTAAAAATTGTTTATTTATTTATTTATTTATTTATTTATTTATTTATTTATTAGATATAAGTACACTGTAGCCGTCTTCAGACACTCCAGAAGAGGGTGTCAGATTCTAGAGAATCTAAATCCCTCTTATGGTCTGAATATGATGTACATAAACACAGCCTCACATATACTTCTAAAAATTAAAAATGGGTGGGGCCACTGAAAGGGCTCAACAATTAACAGCATTGTCTCCTCTTCCAGAGAAGCTGGGATCAACTACCAGCAATTATATGGTGGCCCATCTCCAGTTCCAGGGGATCAGACAGACAGACAGACAGACAGAGATAAGGATGGCAGGCCTGCCTGGTCTTTCTTTATTTCTTATCCTTTTAAAATAATGTTTATTTATTTATTTATTTATTTATTTAATTATTTATTTATTTATTAGATATAAGTACACTGTAGTTGTCTTCAGACACTCCAGAAGAGGGTGTCAGATTCTGGAGAATCTAAATCCCTCTTATGGTCTGCATATGATGTACATAAACACAGCCTAACATATACTTCTAAAAATTTAAAGATAGGTGGAGCCACTGAAAGGGCTCAACAATTAACAGCATTGTCTCCTCTTCCAGAGAACCTGGGATCAACTAACAGCAACTATATGGTGGCCCATCTCCAGTTCCAAGGGATCAGACAGACTGACAGACAGACAGACTGACAGAGATAAGGATGGCAGGCCTGCCTGGTCTTTCTTTCTTTCTTATCCTTTTTAAAAAATGTTTATTTATTTATTTGTTTATTAGATATAAGTACACTGTAGCCGTCTTCAGACACTCCTGAAGAAGGTGTCAGATTCTGATGAATCTAAATCCCTCTTCTGGTCTGATATGATGTACATAAACACAGCCTCACATACACTTCTAAAAATTTAAAGATGGGTAGGGCCACTGATAGGGCTCAACAATTAACAGCATTGTCTCCTCTTCCAGAGATCCTGGGATCAACTACCAGCAACTTTATGGTAGCCCATCTCCAGTTCCAGGGGATCAGACGAACAGAAAGACAGACAGAGATAAGGATGGCAGGCCTGCCTGGTCTTACTTTCTTTCTTATCCTTTTTAAAAAATGTTTATTTATTTATTTATTTATTTATTTATTTATTTATTTATTTATTTATTATATATAAGTACACTGTAGCTGTCTTCAGACACTCCAGTAGAGGGTGTCAGATTCTGGAGAATCTAAATCCTCTTATAATCTGAATATAATGTACTTAAACACAGCCTCACATATACTTCTAAATATTTAAAGAAGTGTGGGGCCACTGAAAGGGCTCAACAATTAAGAGCATTTTCTCCTCTTCCAGAGAACCTTGGATCAACTACCAGCAACTATATGGTGGCCCATCTCCAGTTCCCGGGGATCAGATAGACAGACAACAGACAGGCAGAGATATGGATGGCAGGCCTGCCTGGTCTTTCTTTCTTTCTTATCCTTTTTAAAAAATGTTTATTTATTTATTTATTTATTTATTTATTTATTTATCTATTTATTTATTAGATATAAGTACACTGTAGCTGTCTTCAGACACTCCAGAAGAGTGTGTCAGATTCTGGAGAATCTAAATCCCTCTTATGGTCTGCATATGATGTACATAAACACAGCCTCACATATACTTCTAAATATTTAAAGATGGGTAGGGCTACTGATAGGGCTCAACAATTAACAGCATTGTCTCCTCTTCCAGAGAACCTGGGATCAACTACCAACAATTTTATGGTAGCCCAACTCCAGTTCCAGGGGATCAGACAGACAGACAGACAGACAAACAGAGATAAGGATGGCAGGCCTGCCTGGTCTTACTTTCTTTCTTATCCTTTTTAAAAATTGTTCATTTATTTATTTATTTATTTATGTATTTATTATATATAAGTACACTGTAGCTGTCTTCAGACACTCCAGTATAGGGTGTCAGTTTCTGGAGAATCTAAATCCTCTTATAATCTGAATATGATGTACATAAACACAGCCTCACATATACTTCTAAATATTAAAGAAGTGTGGGGCCACCTAAAGGGCTCAACAATTAACAGCACTGGCTCCTCTTCCAGAGAACCTTGGATCAACTACCAGCAACTATATGGTGGCCCATCTCCAGTTCCAGGGGATCAGACAGACAGACAGACAGACAGACAGAGATAAGGATGGCAGGCCTGCCTGGTCTTACTTTCTTTCTTATCCTTTTTAAAAAATGTTTATTTATTTATTTATTTATTTATTTATTTATGTATTTATTACATATAAGTACACTGTAGCTGTCTTCAGACACTCCAGTATAGGGTGTCAGTTTCTGGAGAATCTAAATCCTCTTATAATCAGAATATGATGTACATAAACACAGCCTCACATATACTTCTAAATATTTAAAGAAGTGTGGGGCCACTGAAAGGGCTCAACAATTAACAGCATTGGCTCCTCTCCCAGAGAACCTTGGATCAACTACCAGCAACTATATGGTGGCCAATCTCCAGTTCCCGGGGATCAGATAGACAGACAGACAGACAGACAGAGATAAGGATGGCAGGCCTGCCTGGTCTTACTTTCTTTCTTATCCTTTTTAAAAAATGTTTATTTATTTATTTATTTATTTATTTATGTATTTATTACATATAAGTACACTGTAGCTGTCTTCAGACACTCCAGAAGTGGGTGTCAGATTCTGGAGAATCTAAATCCCTCTTATGGTCTGCATATGATGTACATAAACACAGCCTCACATATACTTCTAAATATTTAAAGATGGGTGGCGCCACTGAAAGGGCTCAACAATTAACAGCATTGTCTCCTCTTCGAGAGAACCTGGGATCAACTACCAGCAACTATTCGTGGCCCATCTCCAGTTCCCAGGGATCAGATAGACAGACAGACAGACAGACAGAGATATGGATGGCAGGCCTGCCTGTTCTTTCTTTCTGTCTTATCCTTTTTAAAAAATGTTTATTTATTTATTTATTTATTTAGTAGATATAAGTACACTGTAGCTGTTCAGACACTCCAGAAGAGGGTGTCAGATTCTGGAGAATCTAAATCCCTCTTATGGTCTGCATATAATGTACATAAACACAGCCTCACATATACTTCTAAAAATTTAAAGGAGGGTGGGGCCACTCTAAAAGCTCAACAATTAACAGCATTGTCTCCTCTTCCAGAGTACCTGGGATCAACTACCAGCAACTATATGGTGGCCCATCTTCAGTTCCAGGGGATCATACAGACAGACATACAGACAGTGATAAGGATGGCAGGCCTGCTTGGTCTTTCTTTCTTCCTTATCCTTTTTAAAAAAATGTTTATTTATATATTTATTTATGTATTTATTTGATATAAGTACACTGTAGCTGTCTTCAGACAGTCCAGAAGAGGGTGCCAGATTCTGGAGAATCTAAATCCCTCTTATGGTCTGCATATGATGTACATAAACACAGCCTCACATATACTTCTAAAAATTTAAAGATGTGTGGGGCCACTGAGAGGGCTCAACAATTAATAGCATTGTTTCCTCTTTCAGAGAACCTGGGATAAACTACCAGCACCTTATGGTGGCCCATCTCCAGTTCCAGTGGATCAGACAGACAGACAGACAGAGAGACAGAGATAAGGAATGCAGGCCTGCCTGGTCTTACTTTCTTTCTTATCCTTTTAAAAAATGTTTATTTATTTATTCATTTATTTATTTATTTATTTATTTATTTATTTATTTATGTATGTATTTATTAGATATAAGTACTCTGTAGCTATTCAGACACTCCAGAGGAGGGTGTCAGATTCTGGAGAATCTAAATCCCTCTTATGATCTGCATAAGATGTACATAAACACAGCCGAACATATACTTCTAAAAATTAAAAGATGTGTGTTTCCACTGAGTGGGCTCAACAATTAACAGCATTATCTCCTCTTATAGAGAACCTGGGATCAACTACCAGCAACTATATGGTGGTCCATCTCCAGTTCCAGGGGATCAGACAGACAGACAGACAGACAGTGATAAGGATGGCAGGCCTGCCTGGTCTTTCTTTCTTTCTTATCCTTTTTTTAAAAAAATGTTTGTTTATTTATTTATTTATTTATTTATTTATTTATTTATTTTTTTATTAGATATAAGTACACTGTAGCTGTTCAGACACTCCAGAAGAGTGTGTCAGATTCTGGAGAATCTAAATCCCTCTTATGGTCTGCATATGATGTACATAAACACAGCCTCACATATACTTCTAAAAATTTAAAGAAGGGTGGGGCCACTCTAAAAGCTCAACAATTAACAGCATTGTCTCCTCTTCCAGAGAACCTGGGATCAACTACCAGCAACTATATGGTGGCCCTTCTCCAGTTCCAGGGGATCAGACAGACAGACAGAGAGACAGAGATAAGGATGGCAGGCCTGCCTGGTCTTTCTTTCTTTCTTATCCTTTTTTAAAAAAATGTTTATTTATATATTTATTTATGTATTTATTAGATATAAGTACACTGTAGCTGTCTTCAGACACTCCAGAAGAGGGTCTCAGATTCTGGAGAATCTAAATCCCTCTTATGGTCTGTATATTATGTACATAAACACAGCCTCACATATACTTCTAAAAATTTAAAGATGTGTGGGGCCACTGAGAGGGCTCAACAATTAACAGCATTGTCTCCTCTTTCAGAGAACCTGGGATAAACTACCAGAACCTTATGGTGGCCCATCTCCAGTTCCAGGGGATCAGACAGACAGACAGACAGAGAGACAGAGATAAGGATGGCAGGCCTGCCTGGACTTTCTTTATTTCTTATACTTTTTAAAAAATGTTTATTTATTTATTTATTTATTTATTTATTTATTTATTTATTAGATATGAGTACACTGTAGCCGTCTTCAGAAGCTCCAGAAGAGGGTGACAGATTCTAGAGAATCTAAATCCCTCTTATGTTCTGAATATGATGTACATAAACATAGCATCACATATACTTCTAAAAATTAAAAATGGGTGGGGCCACTGAAAGGGCTCAACAATTAACAGCATTGTCTCCTCTTCCAGAGAACTTGGGATCAACTACTAGCAACTACAAGGTGGCCCATCTCCAGTTCCAGGGGATCAGACAGACAGACAGACAGACAGAGATAAGGATGGCAGGCCTGTCTGGTCTTTCTTTCTTTCTTATCCTTTTAAAATAATGTTTCTTTGTTTGTTTATTTATTTATTTATTTATTTATTTATTTATTAGATATAAGTACACTGTAGTTGTCTTCAGACACTCCAGAAGAGGGTGTCAGATTCTGGAGAATCTAAATCCCTCTTATGATCTGCATATGATGTACATAAACACAGCCTAACATATACTTCTAAAAATTTAAAGAAGGGTGGGGCCACTCTAAAAGCTCAACAATTAACAGCATTGTCTCCTCTTCCAGAGTACCTGGGATCAACTACCAGTAACTATATGGTGGCCCATCTCCAGTTCCAGGGGATCAGACAGACAGACAGACTGACAGAGATAAGGATGGCAGGCCTGCCTGGTCTTTCTTTCTTATCCTTTTTAAAAAATGTTTATTTATTTATTTATATTTTTATTAGATATAAGTACACTGTAGCCGTCTTCAGACACTCCAGAAGAAGGTGTCAGATTCTGGAGAATCTAAATGCCTCTTATGGTCTGCATATGATGTACATAAACACAGCCTCACATTTACTTCTTAAAATATAAAGGTGGGGGGGGGCACTGAAAGGGCTCAGCAATTAACAGCATTGTCTCCTCTTACAGAGAACCTGGGATCAACTACCTGCAACTATATGGTGGCCCATCTCCACTCCCAGGGGATCAGACAGACAGACAGACAGACAAGGATAAGGATGGCAGGCCAGCCTGGTGTTTCTTTCTTTCTTATCCTTTTTAAAAAAATATTTATTTATTTATTTATTTATTTATTTATTTATTTATTTAGTAGATATATGTACACTGTAGCTGTTCAGACACTCCAGAAGAGGGTGTCAGATTCTGGAGAATCTAAATCCCTCTTATGGTCTGCATATGATGTACATAAACACAGCCTCACATATACTTCTAAAAATTTAAAGAAGGGTGGGGCCACTCTAAAAGCTCAACAATTAACAGCATTGTCTCCTCTTCCAGAGTACATGGGATCAACTACCAGCAACTATATGGTGGCACATCTCCAGTTCCAGGGGATCAGACAGACAGACATACAGACAGTGATAAGGATGGCAGGCCTGCCTGGTCTTTCTTTCTTTCTTTCTTATCCTTTTTAAAAAAATGTTTATTTATATATTTATTTATGTATTTATTAGATATAAGTACACTGTAGCTGTCTTCAGACACTCCAGAAGTGGGTGTCAGATTCTGGAGAATCTAAATCCCTCTTATGGTCTGCATATGATGTACATAAACACAGCCTCACATATACTTCTTAAAATTTAAAGATGTGTGGGGCCACTGAGAGGGCTCAACAATTAACAGCATTGTCTCCTCTTTCAGAGAACCTGGGATAAACTACCAGCACCTTATGGTGGCCCATCTCCAGTTCCAGTGGATCAGACAGACAGCCAGACAGAGAGACAGAGATAAGGATGGCAGGCCTGCCTGGTCTTACATTCTTTCTTATACTTTTTATAAAATGTTTATTTATTTATTTATTTATTTATGTATTTATTAGATATAAGTACACTGTAGCCGTCTTCAGACACTCCATAAGAGGGTGACAGATTCGAGAGCATCTAAATCCCTCTTATGGTCTGAATATGATGTACATAAACACAGCATCACATATACTTCTTTAAATTAAAAATGGGTGGGGCCACTGAAAGGGCTCAACAATTAAGAGCATTGTCTCCTCTTCCAGAGAACCTTGGATCAACTACCAGCAACTATATGGTGTCCCATCTCCAGTTCCAGGGGATCAAACAGACAGACAGACAGACAGAGATAAGGATGGCAGGCCTGCCTGGTCTTACTTTCTTTCTTATTCTTTTTAAAAAATGCTTATTTATTTATTTATTTATTTATTTATTTTATATAAGTACACTGTAGCTGTCTTCAGACACTCCAGTAGAGGGTGTCAGATTCTGGAGAATCTAAATCCTCTTATAATCTGAATATGATGTACTTAAACACAGCTCACATATACTTCTAAATATTTAAAGAAGTGTGGGGCCACTGAAAGGGCTCTACAATTAAGAGCATTGTCTCCTCTTCCAGAGAACCTTGGATCAACTACCAGCAACTATATGGTGGCCCATCTCCAGTTCCAGGTGATCAGACAGACAGACAGACTGACAGAGATAAGGATGGCAGGCCTGCCTGGTCTTTCTTTCTTTCTTATCCTTTTTAAAAAATGTTTATTTATTTATTTATATTTTTATTAGATATAAGTACACTGTAGCCGTCTTCAGACACTCCAGAAGAAGGTGTCAGATTCTGGAGAATCTAAATCCCTCTTATGGTCTGCATATGATGTACATAAACACAGCCTCACATTTACTTCTTAAAATATAAAGGTGGGGGGGGCCACTGAAAGGGCTCAGCAATTAACAGCATTGTCTCCTCTTACAGAGAACCTGGGATCAACTACCTGCAACTATATGGTGGCCCATCTCCACTCCCAGGGGATCAGACAGACAGACAGACAGACAAGGATAAGGATGGCAGGCCAGCCTGGTCTTTCTTTCTTTCTTATCCTTTTTAAAAAAATATTTATTTATTTATTTATTTATTTATTTATTTATTTATTTATTAGATATAAGTACACTGTACCTGTTCAGACACTCCAGAAGAAGGTGTCAGATTCTGGAGAATCTAAATCCCTCTTATGGTCTGCATATGATGTACATAAACACAGCCTCACATATACTTCTAAAAATTTAAAGAAGGGTGGGGCCACTCTAAAAGCTCAACAATTAACAGCATTGTCTCCTCTTCCAGAGTACCTGGGATCAACTACCAGCAACTATATGGTGGCCCAGCTCCAGTTCCTGGGGATCAGACAGACAGACATACAGACAGTGATAAGGATGGCAGGCCTGCCTGGTCTTTCTTTCTTTCTTATCCTTTTTAAAAAAATGTTTATTTATATATTTATTTATGTATTTATTAGATATAAGTAGACTGTAGCCGTCTTCAGACACTCCAGAAGAGGGTGTCAGATTCTGGAGAATCTAAATCCTTCTTATGGTCTGCATATGATGTACATAAACACAGCCTCACATATACTTCTAAAAATTTAAAGATGTGTGGGGCCACTGAGAGGGCTCAACAATTAACAGCATTGTCCCCTCTTTCAGAGAACCTGGGATAAACTACCAGCACCTTATGGTGGCCCATCTCCAGTTCCAGTGGATCAGACAGACAGACAGACAGAGAGACAGAGATAAGGATGGCAGGCCTGCCTGGTCTTACTTTCTTTCTTATACTTTTTAAAAAAATGTTTATTTATTTATTTATTTATTTATTTATGTATTTATTAGATATAAGAACAATGTAGCCGTCTTCAGACACTCCATAAGAGGGTGACAGATTCTAGAGCATCTAAATCCCTCTTATGGTCTGAATATGATGTACATAAACACAGCATCACATATACTTCTAAAAATTAAAAATGGGTGGGGCCACTGAAAGGGCTCAACAATTAACAGCATTGTCTCCTCTTCCAGAGAACCTGGGATCAACTACCAGCAACTATATGGTGGCCCATCTCCAGTTCCAGGGGATCAGACAGACAGACAGACAGACAGAGATAAGGATGGCAGGCCTGCCTGGTCTTACTTTCTTTCTTATTCTTTTTAAAAAATGTTTATTTATTTATTTATTTATTTATTTATTATATATAAGTACACTGTAGCTGTCTTCAGACACTCCAGTAGAGGGTGTCAGATTCTGGAGAATCTAAATCCTCTTATAATCTGAATATGATGTACATAAACACAGCCTCACATATACTTCTAAATATTTAAAGAAATGTTGGGCCACTGAAAGGGCTCAACAATTAAGAGCAATGTCTCCTCTTCCAGAGAACATGGGATCAACTACCAGCAACTACAAGGTGGCCCATCTCCAGTTCCAGGGGATCAGACAGACAGACAGACAGACAGAGATTAGGATGGCAGGCCTGCCTGGTCTTTCTTTCTTTCTTATCCTTTTAAAATAATGTTTATTTATTTATTTATATTTATTTATATATGTATTTATTAGATATAAGTACACTATAGTTGTCTTCAGACACTCCAGAAGAGGGTGTCAGATTCTGGAGAATCTAAATGCCTCTGATGGTCTGCATATGATGTACATAAACACAGCCTAACATATACTTCTAAAAATTTAAAGATAGGTGGAGACACTGAAAGGGATCAACAATTAACAGCATTGTCTCCTCTTCCAGAGAACCTGGGATCAAGTAACAGCAACTATATGGTGGCCCATCTCCAGTTCCAAGGGATCAGACAGACTGAGAGACAGACAGACTGACAGAGATAAGGATGGCAGGCCTGCCTTGTCTTTCTTTCTTTCTTATCCTTTTTAAAAAATGTTTATTTATTTATTTATATGTTTATTAGATATAAGTACACTGTAGCCGTCTTCAGACACTCCAGAAGAAGGTGTCAGATTCTGGAGAATCTAAATCCCTCTTATGGTCTGCATATTATGTACATAAACACAGCCTCACGTTTACTTCTTAAAATTTAGAGGTGGGAGGGGGGCCACTGAAAGGGCTCAGCAATTAACAGCATTGTCTCCTCTTTCAGAGAACCTGGGATCAACTACCTGCAACTATATGGTGGCCCATCTCCACTCCCAGGTGATCAGACAGACAGACAGACAGACAGAGATAAGGATGGCAGGCCTGCCTGGTCTTACTTTGTTTCTTATCCTTTTTAAAAAATGTTTATTTATTTATTTATTACATATAAGTACACTGTAGCTGTCTTCAGACACTCCAGTAGAGGGTGTCAGATTCTGGAGAATCTAAATCCTCTTATAATCTGAATATGATGTACATAAACACAGCCTCACATATACTTCTAAATATTTAAAGAAGTGTGGGGCCACTGAAAGGGCTCAACAATTAAGAGCATTGTCTCCTCTTCCAGAGAACCTTGGATCAACTACCAGCAACTATATGGTGGCCCATCTCCAGTTCCCGGGGATCAGATAGACAGACAGACAGACAGGCAGAGATATGGATGGCAGGCCTGCCTGGTCTTTCTTTCTTTCTTATCCTTTTTAAAAAAATGTTTATTTATTTATTTATTTATGTATTTAGTAGATATAAGTACACTGTAGCTGTTCAGACACTACAGAAGAGGGTGTCAGATTCTGGAGAATCTAAATCCCTCTTATGGTCTGTATGTGATGTACATAAACACAGCCTCACATATACTTCTAAAAATTTAAAGAAGGGTGGGGCCACTCTAAAAGCTCAACAATTAACAGCATTGTCTCCTCTTCCAGAGTACCTAGGATCAACTACCAGCAACTATATGATGGCCCATCTCCAGTTCCAGGGGATCAGACAGAGAGACATACAGACAGTGATAAGGATGGCAGGCCTGCCTGGTCTTTCTTTCTTTCTTATCCTTTTTAAAAAAATGTTTATTTATATTTTTATTTATGTATTTATTAGATATAAGTACACTGTAGCTGTTTTCAGACACTCCAGAAGAGGGTGTCAGATTCTGGAGAATCAAAATCCCTCTTATGGTCTGCATATGATGTACATAAACACAGCCTCACATATACTTCTAAAAATTTAAAGATGTGTGGGGCCACTGAGAGGGCTCAACAATTAACAGCATTGTCTCCTCTTTCAGAGAACCTGGGATAAACTACCAGCACCTTATGGTGGCCCATCTCCAGTTCCAGTGGATCAGACAGCCAGACAGACAGAGAGACAGAGATAAGGATGGCAGGCCTGCCTGGTCTTTCTTTATTTCTTATACTTTTTAAAAAATCTTTATTTATTTATTTATTTATTTATTTATGTATTTATTAGATATAAGTACACTGTAGCCATCTTCAGACACTCCAGAAGAGGGTGTCAGATTCTGGAGAATCTAAATCCCTCTTATGGTCTGCATATGATGTACATAAACACAGCCTCACATATACTTCTAAAAATTAAAAATGAGTGGGGCCACTGAAATGGTTCAACAATTAACAGCATTGTCTCCTCTTCCAGAGAACCTGGGATCAACTACCAGTACCTACAAGGTGGCCCATCTCCAGTTCCAGGGGATCAGACAGACAGACAGACAGACAGAGATAAGGATGGCAGGCCTGCCTGGTCTTTCTTTCTTTCTTATCCTTTTTAAAAAATATTTATTTATTTTTTTTTTTTATGTATTTCTTAGATATAAGTACACTCTAGCTTTCTTTAGACACTCCAGAGGAGGGTGTCAGATTCTGGAGAATGTAAATCCCTCTTATGGTCTGCATAGGATGTACATAAACACAGCCTCACATATACTGAGCTGAGGTGTCACAGGCCAACTGCTGTAATATCTGAGTACCACCTAGAGAGAGAAAAGCTATGCTGTGTTTGCTTAATTTATGTATTTTATTATTTCTACTTGTTGTTTTGTTTTGTTTTATTTGTTTTTAGAGAAGTCCTCAGTCTGTAGCTCTGGCTGACCCAGGACTGCCTACTTGTGTTAATTAGGGTTTCACAGCTGAGAATAGACACCAAGAGCAAGGTAAGGCTTAGAAAACCCTACATTCAGTGGTGGCTCAAGCTCTTAATGAGAGCACTCTGTAGATAGAGTCAGTCAGTTTCTGAGTTCGAGGCCACCCTGGTGAAAGACAGGGCTAGGGTAGGGGCTAGGGTGAGGAAAGAAAGGAAGAAAGAAAGAAAGAAAAAGTTTTTATAAAAGTTTTATAAAAAGTGTTAAAGTTTTTAAAAATTAAAAAAAAAAAATACCAGATCACCATCACACAGCATTGGCTGTCTTCAGGTGTATCCTTTCAGCCTCCAAACAAAAAACAATGGCTGGCTGTCTTCAGGTGTATCCTATTCTCGAGTCTTATTTCCAACCTTAGACCTGGGCTGAGCTGCCTCATTATGTAATTGCAAACCTTCCTTGGTTTGTCTTTTCCATTTCTAAGACTAACAGGCCTTTTTCTATTTATTGAATATGCTCATGACTGTCCTTTAGATATAGTAAATATAACTGTTGCTTATAAAACTTGTTTTCTAGGAATTTTTAAAGGGCAATGGCAGAGTTTATTTATAAAAAAATATTTTGCATTTATTTATTTGTGTGAGTGATGAAGCTCAGGTCTTCAAACTCGTCAGGAGGTATGATTACCTCCCCTCTCTCTCAACCCCCCTCTCTCCTCTCTCAATGATTGTGTAAGAATGTTTTGCATGTGTATGCTGTGCCCACAGACTCCAGAACAGAGTATTAGATCCCCTGGAACTGGAGATGGGCCACCATATATAATACTGGTAATTGAGCCCAGGTTCTCTGGAAGAGGAGACAATGCTCTTAATTGTTGAGCCCTCTCTGTAGCCACATCTTTCTTTCTTTTTTTTTTTTGAGTATATGTGAGGCTGTGTTTATATACATCATATGCAGACAATAAGAATGATTTAGATTCTTCAGAATCTGATACCCTCTTCTGGACTGTCTGAACATAGCTACAGCATACTTAAATATAATAAATAAATAAATCTTTAAAAAGAAAAGGAAAAGTAAGAAAGAAAGAACAGGCCTGCCATATGCATGTTCATAGAGGAAAATGGAAGAGACCCCAATCTAACCTCAGCAGGGTGCTTCCTTCTGGATGGTAGCTCACAGTTTCATCCCAGCAAGACAGGCAAATCACTGAGTTCAAGGACAGTAAGGTTCAGGACAGCCAAGGTTAGGAAGGAAAAGGGTCTATGTTGAGAATACAAACCGACAAAACAACAACTAGGAAAAAGAAGTGACAGTGTAACTTGGGGTAGGGTACCAACAAGAGAAAGCTTTCTGTTACCACTTACAAACACCAGTAGCCTTGCACCCTTCTGCCCAGGTCCCTGCCTTCCTTTCTAGGCATTCTAAGGATGCCAGGGGGTGGGGGAATCCAGATTAACTTTTTAAAAACAAAGACTTGGTCTTTGATGTCTATAGGAAGCCCTTCTCAGTGCCTTTAACTACCACTGAACTTTCAGGGCTGTGACTCAACTGTAACAAGGAACAGGGCTAAGAACCTGCAGCCTTTGAAAACAACTATTTTTTTAAAGTGGGGGACACAAATCAGCAGTAGAACCCCTCAGGTTCAGCCATAATACTTGTTAGGGAAAGAGCCTCAATGTCCGGAGCTGAGGTCTCATGGGTGAACTGCTTCAAGCTCTGAGTATCATTGAAAGAAAGAAAAGATATCATGTGGTTGCTTAATTTATTTATTTTATTATTTCTATTTTTTGTTTTCTTTTGTTTTGTTTTAGAAAAGGCCTCAGACTGTAGCTATGGCTGACCTAGGACAGACTACATGTGTTAATTAGGGTTTCACAGCTGAGAAACAGACCATACCTATGTAAGACTTAGAAAACCCAACAGTCAGTGGTGGCTCGAGCTCTTAATGAGAGCACTCTGGAGGCAGAGGCAGTCAGTTTCTGAGTTCGAGGCCAGCCTGGTTAAAGACAGGGATAGGCAGGGCTAGGCAAGGCAGGGCTGGGCTGGGCTAGGCTAGGCTAGGCAAGGGGCTGGGCTAGTCAAGGCAAGGGACTAGGCTAGGCTACTCAAGGGGCTAGGCAAGACAGATAGACAGAGAGAAAGACAGACAAGGATGGCAGGCCTGCCTGGTTTTTCTTTCTTTCTTATCCCTTTTAAAAAATGTTTATTTATTTATTTATTTATTTATGTATTTATTAGATATAAGTACACTGTAGCTGTCTTCAGACACTCCAGAAGAGGGTGTCAGATTCTGGAGAATCTATATCCCTCTTATGGTCTGCATATGATGTACATAAACACAGCCTCACATTTACTTCTAAAAATTTAAAGATGTGTGGGGCCAATGAAAGGGATCAACAATTAACAACATTGTCTCCTCTTATAGAGAACCAGGGATCAAGTACCAGCAACGATATGGTAGCCCATCTCCAGTTCCAGGGGATCAGACAGACAGACAGACATACAGACAGATAGAGTTAAGAATGGCAGGCCTACCTGGTCTTTCATTCTTTCTTATCCTTTTTAAAAAATGTTTATTAATTTAAGTATGTATTTATTAGATTTAAGTACATCGTAGCTGTCTTCAAACACTCCCGAAGAGGGTGTCAGATTCTGGAGAATCTATATCCCTCTTATGGTCTGCATATGATGTACAGGAACACAGCCTCACATATACTTCTAAAAATTTAAAGATGGGTGGGGCCACTAAAAGGGCTCAACAATTAACAGCACTGACTCATCTTCCAGAGAACCTGGGATCAACTACCAGCAATTATATGGTGGCCCATCTCCAGTTCCAGGGGATCAGACAGACAGACAGACAGTGATAAGGATGGCAGGCCTGCCTGGTCTTTCTTTCTTTCTTATCGTTTTTAAAAAATGTTTATTTCTTTATTTATGTATTTATTAGATATAAGTACCCTGTATCCGTCATAGACACTCCAAAAGACGGTGTCAGATTCTGGAGAATATAAATCCCTCTTTAAGGGTCTGAATATGATGTACATAAACACAGCATCACATTTACTTCTAGAAATTTAAAGAAGGGTGGGGCCACTGAAACGGCTGAACAATTAACAGCATTGTCTCTTCTTCAGAAGACCTGGGATCAACTACCAGCAACAAAATGGTGGCCCTTCTACAGTTCCAGGAGATCAGACAGACAGACAAACAGAGAGACAGACAGACAGACAAAGATAAGGATGGCAGCCCTGCCTGGTCTTTCTTTCTTTCTTATCCTTTTTAAAAAATGTTTATTTATTTATTTATTTATTAGATATAAGTACACTGTAGCTATCTTCAGATACTCCAAAAGAGGGGGTCAGATTCTGGAGAATCTAAATCCCTCTTATGGTCTGCATATGATGTACATAAACACAGCCTCACATATACTTCTAAAAATTTAAAGAAGGGTGGGGCCACTCTAAAAGCTCAACAATTAACAGCATTGACTCCTCTTCCAGAGTACCTGGGATCAACTACCAGCAACTATATGGTGGCCCATCTCCAGTTCCAGGGGATCATACAGACAGACATACAGACAGTGATAAGGATGGCAGGCCTGCCTGGTCTTTCTTTCTTTCTTATCCTTTTTAACAAAATGTTTATTTATATATTTATTTATGGATTTATTAGATATAAGAACACTGTAGCTGTCTTCAGACACTCCAGAAGAGGGTGTCAAATTCTGGAATCTAAATCCCTCTTATGGTCTGCATATGATGTACATAAACACAGCCTCACATATACTTCTAAAAATTTAAAGATGTGTGGGGTCACTGAGAGGGCTCAACAATTAACAGCATTATCTCCTCTTTCAGAGAACCTGGGATAAACTATCAGCACCTTATGGTGGCCCATCTCCAGTTCCAGTGGATCAGACAGACAGACAGACAGAGAGACAGAGATAAGGATGGCAGGCCTGCCTGGTCTTTCTTTATTTCTTATACTTTTTAATAATGATTATTTATTAATTTATTTATTTATCTATTTATTTATTAGATATAAGTACACTGTACCCGTCTTCAGACACTCCAGAAGAGGGTGACAGATTCTAGAGAATCTAAATCCCTCTTATGGTCTGAATATGATGTACATAAACACAAAATCACATATACTTCTAAAAATTAAACATGGGTGGGGCCACTGAAAGGGCTCAACAATTAACAGCATTGTCTCCTCTTCCAGAGAACATGGGATCAACTACCAGCAACTATATGGTGGCCCATCTCCAGTTCCAGGGGATCAGACAGACAGACAGACAGACAGAGAAAAGGATGGCAGGCCTGCCTGGTCTTACTTTCTTTCTTATCCTTTTTAAAAAAATGTTTATTTATTTATTTATTTATTTATTTATTTATTTATTTATTATAAGTACACTGTAGCTGTCTTCAGACACTCCAGAAGAGGGTGTCAGATTCTGGAGAATCTAAATCCCTCTTATGGTCTGCATATGATGTACATAAACACAGCCTCACATATACTTCTAAATATTTAAAGATGGGTAGGGCCACTGATAGGGCTCAACAATTAACAGCATTGTCTCCTCTTCCAGAGAACCTGGGATCAACTACCAGCAACTTTATCGTAGCCCATCTCCAGTTCCAGGGGATCAGACAGACAGACAGACAGACAGACAGAGATAAGGATGGCAGGCCTGCCTGGTCTTACATTCTTACTTATCCTTTTTAAAAAATGTTTATTTATTTATTTATTTACTTATGTATTTGTTATATATAAGTACACTGTAGCTGTCTACAGTCACTCCAGTAGAGGGTGTCAGATTCTGGAGAATCTAAATCCTCTTATAATCTGAATATGATGTACATAAACACAGCCTCACATATACTTCTAAATATTTAAAGAAGTGTGGGGCCACTGAAAGGGCTCAACAATTAACAGCATTGTCTCCTCTTCCAGAGAACCTTGGATCAACTACCAGCAACTATATGGTGGCCCATCTCCAGTTCCCGGGGATCAGATAGACAGACAGACAGACAGACAGAGGTATGGATGGCAGGCCTGCCTGGTCTTTCTTTCTTTCTTATCATTTTTAAAAATGTTTATTTATTTATTTATTTATTTATTTATTTATCTATTTATTTATTTGATATAAGTACACTGTAGCTGTCCTCAGACACTCCAGAAGAGGGTGTCAGATTCTGGAGAATCTAAATCCCTCTTATGGTCTGCATATGATGTACATAAACACAGCCTCACATTTACTACTAAATATTTAAAGATGGGTGGCGCCACTGAAAGAGCTCAACAATTAACAGCATTGTCTCCTCTTCCAGAGAACCTGGGATCAACTACCAGCAATTATTCGTGGCCCATCTCCAGTTCCCAGGGATCAGATTGACAGAGAGACAGACAGACAGAGATATGGATGGCAGGCCTGCCTGGTCTTTCTTGCTGTCATATCCTTTTTAAAAAATGTTTATTTATTTATTTATTTATTTATTTATTTATTTATTTATTTATTAGATATAAGTACACTGTAGCTGTTCACACACTGCAGAAGAGGGTGTCAGATTCTGGAGAATCTAAATCCCTCTTATGGTCTGCATATGATGTACATAAACACAGCCTCACATATACTTCTAAATATTTAAAGAAGGGTGGGGCCACTCTAAAAGCTCAACAATTAACAGCATTGTCTCCTCTTCCAGAGTACCTGGGATCAACTACTAGCAACTATATGGTGGCCCATCTCCAGTTCCAGGGGATCATACAGACAGACATACAGACAGTGATAAGGATGGCAGGCCTGCCTGGTCTTTCTTTCTTTCTTATCCTTTTTAAAAAAATGTTTATTTATATATTTATTTATGGATTTATTAGAGATAAGTACACTGTAGCTGTCTTCAGACACTCCAGAAGAGGGTGTCAGATTCTGGAGAATCTAAATCCCTCTTATGGTCTGCATATGATGTACATAAACACAGCCTCACATATACTTCTAAAAATTTAAAGTTTTGTGGGGCCACTGGGAGGGCTCAACAATTAACAGCATTGTCTCCTCTTTCAGAGAACCTGGGATAAACTACCAGCACCTTATGGTGGCCCATCTCCAGTTCCAGTGGATCAGACCGACAGACAGACAGAGAGACAGAGATAAGGATGGCAGGCCTGCCTGGTCTTTCTTTATTTCTTATTCGTTTTAAAAAATGTTTATTTATTTATTTATTCATTTATGTATTTATTAAATATAAGTACACTGTAGCCGTCTTCAGACACTCCAGAAGAGGGTGACAGATTATAGAGAATCTAAATCCCGCTTATGGTCTGAATATGATGTACATAAACACAGCATCACATATACTTCTAAAAATTAAAAATGGATGGAGCCACTGAAAGGGCTCAACAATTAACAGCATTGTCTCCTCTTCCAGAGAACCTTGGATCAACTACCAGCAACTATATGGTGGCCCATCTCCAGTTCAGGGGATCAGGCAGACAGACAGACAGACAGACAGAGATAAGGATGGCAGGCCTGCCTGGTCTTATTTTCTTTCTTATCCTTTTTAAAAAATGTTTATTTATTTATTTATTTATGTATTTATTAGAATTAAGTACACTGTAGCTGTCTTCAGACACTCCAGAAGAGGGTGTCAGATTCTGGAGAATCTAAATCCCTCTTATGGTCTGCATATGATGTACATAAACACAGCCTCACATATACTTCTAAATATTTAAAGATGGGCAGGGCCACTGATAGGGCTCAACAATTAACAGCATTGTCTCCTCTTCCAGAACCCTGGGATCAACTACCAGCAACTTTATGGTAGCCCATCTCCAGTTCCAGGGGATCAGACAGACAGACAGACAGACAGAGATAAAAATGGCAGGCCTGCCTGGTCTTACTTTCTTTCTTATCCTTTTTAAAAAAATGTTTGTTTGTTTGTTTATTTATTTATTTATTTATTTATTTATGTATTTATTATATATAAGTACACTGTAGTTGTCCTCAGACACTCCAGTATAGGGTGTCAGATTCTGGAGAATCTAAATCCTCTTATAATCTGAATATGATATACATAAACACAGCCTCACATATACTTCTAAATATTTAAAGAAGTGTGGGGCCACTGAAAGGGCTCAACAATTAACAGCATTGTCTCCTCTTTCAGAGAACCTTGGATCAACTACCAGCAAATATATGGTGGCCCATCTCCAGTTCCCGGGGATCAGATAGACAGACAGACAGACAGACAGAGATAAGGATGGCAGGCCTGCCTGGTCTTTCTTTCTTTCTTATCCTTTTTAAAAAAATGTTTATTTATATATTTATTTATGTATTTATTAGATATAAGTACACTGTAGCTGTCTTCAGACACTCCAGAAGAGGGTGTCAGACTCTGGAGAATCTAAATCCTCTTATAATCTGAATATGATGTACATAAACACAGCCTCACATATACTTCTAAATATTTAAAAAGTGTGGGGCCACTGAAAGGGCTCAACAATTAACAGCATTGTCTCCTCTTCCAGAGAACCTTGGATCAACTACCAGCTACTATATGGTGGCACATCTCCAGTTCCAGGGGATCAGACAGACAGACAGACAGACAGAGATAAGGATGGCAGGCCTGCCTGGTCTTACTTTCTTTCTTTTACTTTTTCAAAAATGTTTATTTATTTATTTATTTATTTATTTATTTATTTATTTATTTATTTATTATATATAAGTACACTGTATCTGTCTTCAGACACTCCAGTATAGGGTGTCAGATTCTGGAGAATCTAAATCCTCTTATAATCTGAATATGATGTACATAAACACAGCCTCACATATTCTTTTAAATATTTAAAGAAGTGTGGGGCCACTGAAAGGGCTCAACAATTAACAGCATTGTCTCCTCTTCCAGAGAACCTTGGATCAACTACCAGCAACTATATGGTGGCCCATCTCCAGTTCCCGGGGATCAGATAGACAGACAGACAGACAGACAGAGATATGGATGGTAGGCCTGCCTGGTCTTTGTTTCTTTCTTATCCTTTTTAAAAAATGTTTATTTACTTATTTATTTATTTATCTATTTATTTATTAGATATAAGTACACTGTAGCTGTCTTCAGACACTCCAGAAGAGGGTGTCAGATTCTGGAGAATCTAAATCCCTCTTATGGTCTGCATATGATGTTCATAAACACAGCCTCACATATACTTCTAAATCTTTAAAGATGGGTGGCGCCACTGAAAGGGCTCAACAATTAACAGCATTGTCTCCTCTTCCAGAGAACCTGGGATCAACTACCAGCAACTATTCGTGGCCCATCTCCAGTTCCCAGGGATCAGATAGACAGACAGACAGACAGACAGACAGACAGAGATATGGATGGCTGGCCTGCCTGGTCTTTCTTTCTGTCTTAACTTTTTTAAAAAATGTTTATTTATTTATTTATTTATTTATTTATTTATTTATTTATTTATGTATTTATTAGATATAAGTACACTGTAGCTGTTCAGACACTCCAGAAGAGGGTGTCATATTCTTGAGAATCTAAATCTTTCTTATGGTCTGCATATGATGTACATAAACACAGCCTCACATATACTTCTAAAAATTTAAAGAAGGGTGGGGCCACTCTAAAAGCTCAACAATTAACAGCATTGTCTCCTCTTCCAGAATACCAGGGATCGACTACCAGCAACTATATGTTGGCCCATCTCCAGTTCCAGGGGATCAGACAGACAGACATACAGACAGTGCTAAGGATGGCAGGCCTGTCTGGTCTTTCTTTCATTCTTATCCTTTTTAAAAAAATGTTTATTTATATATTTATTTATGTATTTCTTAGATATAAGTACACTGTAGCTGTCTTCAGACACTCCAGAAGAGGGTGTCAGATTCTGGAGAATCTAAATCCCTCTTATGGTCTGCATATGATGTACATAAACACAGCCTCACATATACTTCTAAAAATTTAAAGATGTGTGGGGCCACTGAGAGGGCTCAACAATTAACAGCATTGTCTCCTCTTTCAGAGAACCTGGGATAAACTACCAGCACCTTATGGTGGCCCATCTCCAGTTTCAGTGGATCAGACAGACAGAGAGACAGAGAGACAGAGATAAAGACGGCAGGACTGCCTGGTCTTTCTTTATTTCTTATACTTTTTAAAAAATGTTTATTTATTTATTTATTTATTTATGTATTTATTAGATATAAGTACACTGTACCCGTCTTCAGACACTCCAGAAGAGGATGACAGATTCTAGAGAATCTAAATCCCTCTTATGGTCTGAATATGATGTACATAAACACAGCATCACATATACTTCTAAAAATTAAAAATGGGTGGGGCCACTGAAAGGGCTCAACAATTAACAGCATTGTCTCCTCTTCCAGAGAACCTGGGATCAACTACCAGCAACTATATGGTGGCCCATCTCCAGTTCCAGTGGATCAGACAGACAAACAGACAGACAGAGATAAGGATGGCATGCCTGCCTGCTCTTACTTTCTTTCTTATCCTTTTT
This sequence comes from Mus caroli, assembly GCF_978045245.1. Taxonomy (NCBI): domain Eukaryota; kingdom Metazoa; phylum Chordata; class Mammalia; order Rodentia; family Muridae; genus Mus; species Mus caroli. The sequence goes on along the minus strand of NW_028227310.1, from coordinate 208,546 downwards.
CAAAAATGTTTATTTATTCATTTATTTATTTATTTATTATATATAAGTACACTGTAGCTGTCTTCAGACACTCCAGTATAGGGTGTCAGATTCTGGAGAATCTAAATCCTCTTATACTCTGAATATGTTGTACATAAACACAGCCTCACATATACTTCTAAATATTTAAAGAAGTGTGGGGCCACTGAAAGGGCTCAACAATTAACAGCATTGTCTCCTCTTCCAGAATACCTTGGATCAACTACCAGCAACTATATGGTGGCCCATCTCCAGTTCCCGGGGATCAGATAGACAGACAGACAGACAGACAGAGATATGGATGGCAGGCCTGCCTGGTCTTTCTTTCTTTCTTATCCTTTTAAAAAAATGTTTATTTATTTATTTATTTATTTATTTATCTATTTATTTATTAGATATAACTACACTGTAGCTGTCTTCAGACACTCCAGAAGAGGGTGTCAGATTCTGGAGAATCTAAATCCCTCCTATGGTCTGAATATGATGTACATAAACACAGCCTCACATATACTTCTAAATATTTAAAGATGGGTGGCGCCACTGAAAGGGCTGAACAATTAGCAGCATTGTCTCCTCTTCCAGAGAACCTGGGATCAACTACCAGCAACTATTCGTGGCCCATCTCCAGTTCCCAGGGATCAGATAGACAGACAGACAGACAGACAGAGATATGGATGGCAGGCCTGCCTGGTCTTTCTTTCTTTCTTATCCTTTAAAAAAATGTTTATTTATATATTTATTTATGTATTTATTAGATATAAGTACACTGTAGCTGTCTTCAGACACTCCAGAAGAGGGTGTCAGATTCTGGAGAATCTAAATCCTCTTATGATCTGAATATGATGTACATAAACACAGCCTCACATATACTTCTAAAAATTTAAAGATGTGTGGGGCCACTGAGAGGGCTCAACAATTAACAGCATTGTCTCCTCTCTCAGAGAACCTGGGATAAACTACCAGCACCTTATGGTGGCCCATCTCCAGTTCCAGTGGATCAGACAGACAGAAAGACAGACAGAGAGACAGAGATAAAGATGGCAGGCCTGCCTGGTCTTTCTTTATTTCTTATACTTTTTAAAAAATGTTTATTTATTTATTTATTTATTTATTTATTTATTTATTTATTTATTAGATATAACTACACTGTAGCCGTCTTCAGACACTCCAGAAGAGGGTGTCAGATTCTAGAGAATCTAAATCCCTCTTATGGTCTGAATATGATGTACATAAACACAGCCTCACATATACTTAAAAAATTAAAAGGCCACTGAAAGGACTCAACAATGAACAGCATTGTCTCCTCTTCCAGAGAACCTGGGTTCAACCTCCAGCACCTACAAAGTGGCCCATCTCCAGTTCCAGGGGATCAGACAGACAGACAGACAGACAGTGATAAGGATTGCAGGCCTGCCTGGTCTTTCTTTCTTTCTTATCCTTTTTTTAAAAAAAAATGTTTGTTTATTTATTTATTTATTCATTTATTAATTAATTAATTTATTTATTTATTTATTTATTTATTTATTTATTTATTTATTAGATATAAGTACACTGTAGCTGTTCAGACACTCCAGAAGAGGGTGTCAGATTCTGGAGAAACTAAATCCCTCTTATGGTCTGCATATGATGTACATAAACACAGACTCACATATACTTCTAAAAATTTAAAGATGGGTGGGGCCACTGAAAGGGCTCAACAATTAACAGCACTGACTCCTCTTTCAGAGAACATGGGATCAACTACCAGCAACTATTCGTGGCCCATCTCCAGTTCCCAGAGATCAGATAGACAGACAGACAGACAGACAGACAGAGATATGGATGGCAGGCGTGCCAGGTCTTTCTTTCTGTCTTATCTTTTTTAAAAAATGTTTGTTTATTTATTTATTTATTTATTTATTTATTTATTTATTTATTTATTTATGTATTTAGTAGAAATAAGTACACTCTAGCTGTTCAGACACTACAGAAGAGGGTGTCAGATTCTGGAGAATCTAAATCCCTCTTATGGTCTGCATATGATGTACATAAACACAGCCTCACATATACTTCTAAAAATTTAAAGAAGGGTGGGGCCACTCTAAAACCTCAACAATTAATAGCATTGTCTCCTCTTCCAGAGTACCTGGGATCAACTACCATCAACTATATGGTGGCCCATCTCCAGTTCCAGGGGATCAGACAGACAGACATAGAGACAGTGATAAGGATGGCAGGCCTGCCTGGTCTTTATTTCTTTCTTATCCTTTTTAAAAAAATGTTTATTTATATATTTATTTATGTATTTATTAGATATAAGTACACTGTAGCTGTCTTCAGACACTCCAGAAGAGGGTGTCAGATTCTGGAGAATCTAAATCCCTCTTATGGTCTGCATATGATGTACATAAACACAGCCTCACATATACTTCTAAAAATTTAAAGATGTGTGGGGCCACTGAGAGGGCTCAACAATTAACAGCATAGTCTCCTCTTTCAGAGAACCTGGGATAAACTACCAGCACCTTATGGTGGCCCATCTCCAGTTCCAGTGGATCAGACAGACAGACAGACAGAGAGACAGAGAAAAGGATGGCAGGCCTGCCTGTTCTTTATTTCTTATACTTTTAAAAAAATGTTTATTTATTTATTTATTTATTTATTTATTTATTTATGTATTTATTAGATAAAAGTATACTCTAGCTGTTCAGACACTCCAGAAGAGGGTGTCAGATTCTGGAGAATCTAAATCCCTCTTATGGTCTGCATATGATGTACATAAACACAGCCTAACATATACTTCTAAAAATTATAAGATGTGTGCGGCCACTGAAAGGGCTCAACAATTAACAGCATTGTCTCCTCTTATAGAGAACCTGGGATCAACTACCAGCAACTATATGGTGTTCCATCTCCAGTTCCAGGGATCAGACAGACAAACAGACAGACAGTGATAAGGATGGCAGGCCTGCATGGTCTTTCTTTCTTCTTATCCTTTTTTTTAAAAAAAAATGTTTGTTTATTTATTTATTTATTTATTTATTTATTTATTTATTTATTAGATATAAGTACACTATAGCTGTACAGACATTGCAAAAGAGGGTGTCAGATTCTGGAGAATCTAAATCCCTCTTATGGTCTGCATATGATGTACATAAACACAGCCTCACATATACTTCTAAAAATTTAAAGATGTGTGGGGCCACTGAGAGGGCTCAACAATTAACAGCATTGTCTCCTCTTTCAGAGAACCTGGGATAAACTACCAGCACCTTATGGTGGCCCATCTCCATTTCCAGTGGATCAGACAGACAGACAGACAGAGAGACAGAGATAAGGATGGCAGGCCTGCCTGGTCTTTCTTTATTTCTTATACTTTTTAAAAAATGTTTATTTATTTATTTATTTGTTTATTTATTTATTTATTTATTTATTAGATATAAGTACACTATAGCCGTCTTCAGACACTCCAGAAGAGGGTGACAGATTCTAGAGAATCTAAATCCCTCTTATGGTCTGAATATGATGTACATAAACACAGCATCACATATACTTCTAAAAATTAAAAATGGGTGGGGCCACTGAAAGGGCTCAACAATTAGCAGCATTGTCTCTTCTTCCAGAGAACCTGGGATCAACTACCAGCAACTATATGGTGGCCCTTCTCCAGTTCCAGAGGATCAGCCAGACAGACAGACAGACAGACATAGATAAGGATGGCAGGCCTGCCTGGACTTACTTTCCTTCTTATCCTTTTTAAAAAATGTTTATTTATTTATTTATTTATTTATTTATTTATTTATTTATGTATTTATTAGATATAAGTACACTGTAGCTGTCTTCAGACACTCCAGAAGAGGGTGTCAGATTCTGGAGAATCTAAATCCCTCTTATGGTCTGCATATGATGTACATAAACACAGCCTCACATATACTTCTAAATATTTAAAGATGGGTAGGGCCACTGATAGGGCTCAAAAATTAACAGCATTGTCTCCTCTTCCAGAGAACCTGGGATCAACTACCAGCAACTTTATGGTAGCCCATCTCCAGTTCCAGGGGATCAGACAGACAGACAGACAGACAGAGATAAGGATGGCAGGCCTGCCTGTTCTTTCTTTCTTATCCTTTTTAAAAAATGTTTATTTATTTATTTTTTACTTATGTATTTATTATATATAAGTACACTGTAGCTGTCTTCAGACACTCCAGAAGAGGGTGTCAGATTCTGGAGAAACTGAATCCCTCTTATGGTCTGCATATGATGTACATAAACACAGCCTCACATATACTTCTAAAAATTTAAAGATGGGTGGGGCCACTGAAAGGGCTCAACAAATAACAGCACTGACTCCACTTCCAGAGAACATGTGATCAACTACCAGCAACTATTCATGGCCCATCTCCAGTTCCCAGAGATCAGATAGACAGACAGACAGACAGACAGACAGACAGACAGACAGACAGAGATATGGATGGCAGGCGTGCCAGGTCTTTCTTTCTGTCTTATCTTTTTTTAAAAATGTTTGTTTATTTATTTATTTATTTATTTATTTATTTATTTATTTATTTATTTATTTATGTATTTAGTAGAAATAAGTACACTCTAGCTGTTCAGACACTCCAGAAGAGGGTGTCAGATTCTGGAGAATCTAAATCCCTCTTATGGTCTGCATTTGATGTACATAAACACAGCCTCACATATACTTCTAAAAATTTAAAGAAGGGTGGGGCCACTCTAAAACCTCAACAATTAATAGCATTGTCTCCTCTTCCAGAGTACCTGGGATCACCTACCAGCAACTATATGGTGGCCCATCTCCAGTTCCAGGGGATCAGACAGACAGACATATAGACAGTGATAAGGATGGCAGGCCTGCCTGGTCTTTATTTCTTTCTTATCCTTTTTAAAAAAATGTTTATTTATATATTTATTTATGTATTTATTAGATATAAGTACACTGTAGCTGTCTTCAGACACTCCAGAAGAGGGTGTCAGATTCTGGAGAATCTAAATCCCTCTTATGGTCTGAATATGATGTACATAAACACAGCCTCACATATACTTCTAAAAATTTAAAGATGGGTGGGGCCACTGAGAGGGCTCAACAATTAACAGCATAGTCTCCTCTTTCAGAGAACGTGGGATAAACTACCAGCACCTTATGGTGGCCCATCTCCAGTTCCAGTGGATCAGACAGACAGACAGACAGAGAGACAGAGATAAGGATGGCAGGCCTGCCTGGTCTTTATTTCTTATACTTTTTAAAAAATGTTTATTTATTTATTTATTTATTTATTTATTTATTTATTTATTTATGTATTTATTAGATAAAAGTACACTCTAGCTGTTCAGACACTCCAGAAGAGGGTGTCAGATTCTGGAGAATCTAAATCCCTCTTATGGTCTGAATATGATGTACATAAACACAGCCTAACATATACTTCTAAAAATTATAAGATGTGTGCGGCCACTGAAAGGGCTCAACAATTAACAGCATTGTCTCCTCTTATAGAGAACCTGGGATCAACTACCAGCAACTATATGGTGGTCCATCTCCAGTTCCAGGGATCAGACAGACAGACAGACAGACAGTGATAAGGATGGCAAGCCTGCCTGGTCTTTCTTTCTTCTTATCCTTTTTTTTAAAAAAAATGTTTGTTTATTTATTTATTTATTTATTTATTTATTTATTTATTAGATATAAGTACACTATAGCTGTACAGACACTCCAAAAGAGGGTGTCAGATTCTGGAGAATCTAAATCACTCTTATGGTCTGCATATGATGTACATAAACACAGCCTCACATATACTTCTAAAAATTTAAAGATGTGTGGGGCCACTGATAGGGCTCAACAATTAACAGCATTGTCTCCTCTTCCAGAGAACCTGGGATCAACTACCAGCAACTATATGGTGGCCCATCTCCAGTTCCAGAGGATCAGACAGACAGACAGACAGACAGACATAGATAAGGATGGCAGGCCTGCCTGGCCTTACTTTCCTTCTTATCCTTTTTAAAAAATGTTTATTTATTTATTTATTTATTTATTTATTTATTTATTTATTTATTTATGTATGTATTTATTAGATATAAGTACACTGTAGCTGTCTTCAGACACTCCAGAAGAGGGTGTCAGATTCTGGAGAATCTAAATCCCTCTTATGGTCTGCATATGATGTACATAAACACAGCCTCACATAAACTTCTAAATATTTAAAGATGGGTAGGGCCACTGATAGGGCTCAAAAATTAACAGCATTGTCTCCTCTTCCAGAGAACCTTGGATCAACTACCAGCAACTTTATGGTAGCCCATCTCCAGTTCTAGGGGATCAGACAGACAGACAGACAGACAGAGATAAGGATGGCAGGCCTGCCTGTTCTTTCTTTCTTATCCTTTTAAAAAAATGTTTATTTATTTATTTATTTACTTATGTATTTATTATATATAAGTACACTGTAGCTGTCTTCAGTCACTCCAGTAGAGGGTGTCAGATTCTGGAGAATCTAAATCCTCTTATAATATGAATATGATGTACATAAACACAGCCTCACATATATTTCTAAATATTTAATGAAGTGTGGGGCCACTGAAAGGGATCAACAATTAAAAGCATTGTCTCCTCTTCCAGAGAACCTTGGATCAACTACCAGCAACTATATGGTGGCCCATCTCCAGTTCCCGGGGATCAGACAGACAGACAGACAGACAGAGATAAGGATGGCAGGCCTGCCTGGTCTTACTTTCTTTCTTATCCTTTTTCAAAAATGTTTATTTATTTATTTATTTATTTATTTATTTATTTATTTATTTATTTATGTATTTATTAGATATAAGTACACTGTAGCTGTCTTCAGACACTCCAGTATAGGGTGTCAGATTCTGGAGAATCTAAATCCTCTTATAATCTGAATATGATGTACATAAACACAGCCTCACATATACTTCTAAATATTTAAAGAAGTGTGGGGCCACTGAAAGGGCTCAACAATTAACAGCATTGTCTCCTCTTTTAGAGAACCTTGGATCAACTACCAGCAACTATATGGTGGCCCATCTCCAGTTCCCGGGGATCAGATAGACAGACAGACAGACAGACAGAGATATGGATGGCAGGCCTGCCTGGTCTTTCTTTCTGTCTTATCCTTTTGGAAAAATGTTTATTTATTTATTTATTTATTTATTTATTTATTTATTTATTTATTTATGTAGTTAGTAGATATAAGTACACTGTAGCTGTTCAGACACTCCAGAAGAGGGTGTCAGATTCTGGAGAATCTAAATCCCTCTTATGATCTGCATATGATGTACATAAACACAGCCTCACATATACTTATAAAAATTATAAATAGGTGGGGTCACTGAAAGGACTCAACAATTAACAGCATTGTCTCCTCTTCCAGAGAACCTGGGATCAACTACCAGCACCTAAAAGGTGGCCCATCTCCAGTTCCAGGGGATCAGACAGACAGACATACAGACAGTGATAAGAATGGCAGGCCTGCCTGGTCTTTCTTTATTTCTTATACATTTTAAAAAATGTTTATTTATTTATTTATTTATTTATTTATTTATTTATTCATTTATTTATTTATGTAATTATTAGATATAAGTACACTGTAGCCGTTTTCAGACACTCCAGAAGAGGGTGACAGATTCTAGAGAATCTAAATCCCTCTTATGGTCTGAATATGATGTACATAAACACAGCATCACATATACTTCTAAAAATTAAAAATGGGTGGGGACACTGAAAGGGCTCAACAATTAACAGCATTGTCTCCTCTTCCTGAGAACCTGGGATCAACTACCAGCAACTATATGGTGGCCCATCTCAAGTTCCAGGGGATCAGACAGACAGACAGACAGACAGACAGACAGAGATAAGGATGGCAGGCCTGCCTGGTCTTACTTTCTTTTTTATCCTTTTTAAAAAATGTTTATTTATTTATTTATTTATTTATTTATTAGATATAAGTACACTGTAGCTGTCTTCAGACACTCCAGAAGAGGGTGTCAGATTCTCGAGAATCTAAATCCCTCTTATGGTCTGCATATGATGTACATAAACACAGCCTCACATATACTTCTAAATATTTAAAGATGGGTAGAGCCACTGATATGGCTCAACAATTAACAGCATTGTCTCCTCTTCTAGAGAACCTGGGATCAACTAACAGCAACTATATGGTGGCCCATCTCCAATTCCAAGGGATCAGACAGACTGACAGACAGACAGACTGACAGAGATAAGGATGGCAGGCCTGCCTGGTCTTTCTTTCTTTCTTATCCTTTTTAAAAAATGTTTATTTATTTATTTATATGTTTATCAGATAAAAGTACACTGTAGCCATCTTCAGACACTCCAGAAGAAGGTGTCAGATTCTGGAGAATCTAAATCCCTCTTTTGGTCTGCATATGATGTACATAAACACAGCCTCACATTTACTTCTTAAAATTTAAAGGTGGGGGGGGGCCACTGAAAGGGCTCAGCAATTAACAGCATTGTCTCCTCTGACAGAGAAACTGGGATCAACTACCTGCAACTATATGGTGGCCCATCTCCACTTCCAGGGGATCAGACAGACAGACAGACAGACAAGGATAAGGATGGCAGGCCTGCCTGGTCTTTCTTTCTTTCTTTCTTATCCTTTTTAAAAATTTTTTATTTATTTATGTATTTATTAGATATAAGTACACTGTAGCTGTCTTCAGACACTCCAGAAGAGGGTGGCAGATTCTGATGAATCTAAATCCCTCTTATGGTCTGCATATGATGTACATAAACACAGCCTCACATACACTTCTAAAATTTTAAAGATGGTTAGGGCCACTGATAGGGTTCAACAATTAACAGCATTGTCTCCTCTTCCAGAGAACCTGGGATCAACTACCAGCAACTATATGGTAGCCCATCTCCAGTTCCAGGGGATCAGACAGACAGACAGACAGACAGACAGAGATAAGGATGGCAGGCCTGCCTGGTCTTACTTTCTTTCTTATCCTTTTTAAAAAATGTTTATTTATTTATTTATTTATTTATTTATTTATTTATTATATATGAGTACACTGTAGCTGTCTTCAGACACTTAGTAGAGGGTGTGTAATTCTGGAGAATCTAAATCCTCTTATAATCTGAATATGATGTACATAAACACAGCCTCACATATACTTCTAAATATTTAAAGAAGTGTGGGGCCACTGAAAGGGCTCAACAATTAAGAGCATTGTATCCTCTCCCAGAGAACCTTGGATCAACTACCAGCAACTATATGGTGGCCCATCTCCAGTTCCAGGGGATCAGACAGACAGACAGACAGACAGAGATAAGGTTGGCAGGCCTGCCTGGTCTTACTTTCTTTCTTATCCTTTTTAAAAAATGTTTATTTATTTATTTATTTATTCATTTATTTATTTATTTATTTATTTATTTATTTATTATATATGAGTACACTGTAGCTGTCTTCAGACACTTAGTAGAGGGTGTGTAATTCTGGAGAATCTAAATCCTCTTATAATCTGAATATGATGTACATAAACACAGCCTCACATATACTTCTAAATATTTAAAGAAGTGTGGGGCCACTGAAAGGGCTCAACAATTAACAGCATTGTCTCCTCTCCCAGAGAACCTTGGATCAACTACCAGCAACTATAT